>NW_020173270.1:4403044-4435300 GCF_003031525.2 Neophocaena asiaeorientalis asiaeorientalis
TGGGTGGGGGTGGTGGGGAGGAAAGTTGTGGGGAGGGAATGGGAGAAAATTTCTCTGTGTGCAGAACTGCTTCTAGAACAGGAATAAAAAATGAGTCATCAGCAAGATGGTTGAGAGATAGAGCCTTAAAATGTCACTGGTCTGGGAAGGGCCAGCTCTGAGAAAGGATGGAGAGATGTACAGACATCAGGGGAGATTGTGGCATAGATAACAATTTTTTCAAGCCCTCAATTTGGTCTCAATTTCTGGATGCAGAAGTGCACAGTAGCTGATGTTGCCAGGGTCCTGGGGTGCAATATTACATCTATTGTCCTAGGTATGGGCATACCAACAGTTACAGCATGGCATATTGAATCAGGTACTACAAAATCTCTGCTTGTCTCTGTGGTGGAAACAATGAGATTTCAGAAACCGAGGGTGTACCAGTTAGGGAAGACTAAGGTTATGCTGCGGTAACAAACGTCCCCCAAATCTCAGTGGTTCAAAACCCCGAGATGTATTTCTTGCTTGTGCTAGCCCCTCTGCTGGGATTTGGCAGAGGGCTGTATGTGTACTCCTCCAGGATACAGGTTGATGGAGTCACAACCATCTCAAACTTTACTGGTCACTGTAGCTGAAGGAAAGAGACAAAGTGATGAGTAGTGCCCTGGCTATTAAAGTTTCCACCTAGAAAGGGCACATGTCACTTAAGCTCACATTTACTTGGTCCAGGGCAAATCTCATGTCTCCCAGCTGACTTCATGGGGGGCAGGGGAGTGCAATTCTGCCTGGGAGAACACTGGACATTTTAGGAGGACAGCATTAATGGCTAACTTGGGAGATGGGGGAGGGGGAATGTTCTCCAGAAATGAGATACTCATACCAGTTTTTTTTTAATTAATTAATTAATTTTTGGCTGCATTGGGTCTTTGCTGCTGCATGCGGGCTTTCTCTAGCTGCGGTGAGCAGGGGCTACTCTTCATTGCTGTACGTGGGCTTCTCATTGCGGTGGCTTCTCTTGCTGCGGAGCATGGGCTCTAGGCGTGCAGGCTTCAGTAGTTGCGTCTCGTGGGCTCTAGAGCACAGGCTCAGTAGTTGTGGCTTGCAGGCTCTAGAGCACAGGCTCAGTAGTTGTGGCGCATGGGCTTAGTTGCTCCACGGCATGTGGGATCTTCCCGGACCAGGGCTCCAACCCTTGTCCCCTGCATTGGCGGGCAGATTCTCAACCACTGTGCCACCAGGGAAGACCCACCAATTTTTTAAAAAAGAAAATAATGGCATACTAGCAAAGTCAAACTATGTCTAATGCTACTGGATACTGGCACTATTCTAAGCATTTGATATGACTTAACTAATTTAGTCCTCACAACAACTCCATTTGACAGATAAGGAAACTGAGCCCAGAGAGGTTAGATAGTTTTTCCAAGAACCCAAGCTCTGAAGTAGCTGAGGTAGGGATTTGAACCAGGCAGTGTGACTCTAAAGCTGGTGCTTTTAAACACTACACTATAGTGCCTCAAATCCAGAGAAGCTTTTATTATTTTTTTATTTTTTTATGGTACGCGGGCCTCTCACTGCTGCGGCCTCTCCCGTTGCGGAGCACGGGCTCCAGACGCGCAGGCTCAGCGGCCATGGCTCATGGGCTCAGCTGCTCCGCGGCACGTGGGATCCTCCCAGACCGGGGCACGAACCCGTATCCCCTGCATCGGCAGGCGGACCCTCAACCACTGCGCCACCAAGGAAGCCCCCAGAGAAGCTTTTAGGAAAAAAAAAAAAGAGGCCAAGAAATGTCAGTGGCTGCTGGACCACATGGGAGCCCCTAAGGACTCTCAAAGTGACAACCACTCCAATGACAAGGGAATCACACTTGAGAATGTTAGAACAAGCTTTGGGAACACTGAAGCATTTCTGAGCAGTGCAGCCACAGGAAAGCTGTGAAAAGATGTCTGTGTTCACCTAATATGTGGAAGATATTTGTGTAGAGGCCATGGACCAAGAGAGCTTTGAATATGGGACTGTGGTTAGATGCAGGGCCTCTGGACCATGCAGCCTAGACTCAAAACCTGGCTTGTCTGCCTCCTAGCTGTGTGACCTTGGGTCAGCAACTTACCCTTTCTGTGTCTCAGCTTTCTCACCTGTAAAATGGGGGTGATAAAACACATTTCATTGATTCTAAGCCATGCATTTTTTAACATCTGTGAAGGTAGGGCATGCCTTATGATCAGTAGCAGTTCAAGGCTTGACTGGGGTATATTTTCTTTTTTTAAATGGCACATGGTTGGGGGGGGCATCATTGGAGATGCTCCTCCCTCTCAGAACCACAGAGTGGGATATGTGACCCAGTCTAGCCAATATCCTATCCACTTGGCTGCAGTGATTGGTTCAGGGATGGGCAGATGATCCAGGCTGAGCCAATCAGATCCTTCCCTGGGACTTTCATGCTAGATCTAATGTTAAAGATTCTCTTTGTCCACTGGAGTTGCTAGGAGAGACGAGTGTGTGTCTGGGGAGTGGATGATAGCATGGAGAGTTCAAAGACAGAGATGTTGGTGTTTGAGCCCCTGGATCTATCCATGTCCGAGGTGAGTTAATCTTGTTCTTCCTAGTTCCACAAACCAGCAAGTTCCCTTTATTATATATTTTTTTCCTCAAGACAGTTTGAGTTGAGTTCCTTTTACTTATAACCAAAGGATTCCTAAAGAGGACAGGTATCCTTTTGCAGACCCCCAGGAAAATGGCTCAAAATGAGGAGACCCTAGCACCCTGGAAAATGAGTTTATCTTTAATATGTCATAGATGTTGATGAGCCTATGCTTCAGAAGAGGGAAGTCAAACCCTCCGATTCGGTAGGTGTGGTAGCCAATCTCCAATATGATCCCCAGTGACCCCCACCTTTTGGTATTTACACCTTTGGGTGGGCTTCTCCCTCACTATACCAAGGTTGGTCTGTGTGACCGATAGAGCTCTCTCTCTCTTTATCTCTCTCTCTCTCTGATCAAGCATTCTGGGGAAAGCCAGCTTTCCTGTCATGAGGACACTCAGGCAGCCCCTTGGAGAGGCCCATGTGGTGAGGAACTGAAGCATCCTACCAACAGCCATGCAAGGGAACCATTCTCCAACCCCAGTCAACTCTTTAGCTCTCTCTGACAATCTGACTGCAACCTCACGAGAAACTCTTAGCCAGAATCATCCCATGAATCTGTCCTGGACTCACCCTTAGAAACAACAAGATCATAAATATTTTTTGAAGCTTCTATGTTTGGGGGTAATTTGTTACACAGCCACAGATAACTAATATACTGGGGAAGGAATGGGTTCCACATGGGCTGAATTGCAGGACTGGCAAGTGAGTTTGGGTCTAGCTGGTGCAGGGGAGATGGGAGTCAGGAAGGTCGAGCTGGACTTGTGGGGTACCATCTTTGAATCTCAGGTAAGGCCAGTCAAACCTGCCTGTGCCATCCAAAATGTTCCACCTTGAAATGATGGTGGCTGCACATAGGGTAGTCCTTGAAGGGATGGCCTGCTGCTCAGCTACCCAGCCCAGCTGCTCCAACTGCCCCTAAGAGCCTGGGAAGGACCTGGTTCCCCTCTTCTCATCCAGCTCCTTCCAGGGTACCCAAGGGGGTCAAGGAGTCCCCCACATCTCTGCTGTAGACCTTCAGCACAACCCTGAGTCACATTTCTTATCAGTTGCCAGGGGTTCTCCTTCCCCCTCCCAATGCTTCTCCATCCTCCCACCACGGCTATGGTTCAGGCTGACATCATCACTTGTTTGGATGGTGCCTCCGTCTCCTCTTGGTTCCCTATGACACTTCCACCTCCCCACTCCCACGCCCCCAGGGAGCTCTTGGAAACATCAGCCTGAGAAAGTCACTCTCCTGTATAAAACCTTCCCGTGAGAACAGAAAATGGTACAATCTCTCAGAAAAACCATTTGGCAGCTTTTAGAAATGTTAAACATATACCTCCCATAGGAGCCATTCCACTCCTTGATATTTACCCAAGAGAAATAAAAACATATGTCCATATGAAGACGTGTCCATACACGTTTATAACAGCTTTATTTGTAATCGCCAGTTGAAAGAAAGCTGTTTAAACATGACGACAACTTCCCCTGAGGGCAATCTGATGACATCTACCAAAATTACAAATAAGCATGTCCTTGGACTGTATAATGCCACTGCTGAGAATTTACACTCCAGCTGGAACCACACATGTGCTACATGACACACATAGAAGACACTCTCCCAGCACTGTGTGTTTATAGAAAAAAAGAGTGAAAACCACATAAATGCCCATCAACTGGGAGCTGGTTAAATCAGTTATGAGAAATCCACGCAATGAAATATTATACAGTGAGTAAAAGCAACAAGAAAGCTCTTTATTTACAGAGAGAGAAATACCTCAGAATGTTATTATTAAATGAATAAAGCAAAGTGCATAATGGTTTGTTACCAATTGATCATGTGTGTATGTGCATGTGTGTGACATATGTTTCTGTTTAGAGTTTTTACGCTGGCTATTTGCTCTGCTTAAAATGCCTCATTCCCTCACTTCTTTAAGCCTCTGCTCAGATGTTGGCTTCTCAGTGAGGCCTTCTTTGGGCACCTTATCTAAGAATTTTCACACAACCCCATCTTATATTCCCCATCCCTGTCCCCTGATTCATTTTTCTCCTTAGCATTTAACACCATCTAATATGATATAGTTTATGTACTGATGCTATTTCTTAACTATCTCCCCCAGTACAGTGTGAACTCCACCAGGGCAGTGTTTTTTTTTACTTGCTTTGTGCATGCTTTGTCCCTGTTCCTATAACGGTGCCTGGTACACAGTAGGCACTCAACAAATGTTGGTTAAATGAGTGAGTGGATCTCTCTCTGAGATCTGAAGCTGCCCATAGGCATGTTCTAGATGGACCACCACAAACAAATGGATTTTTTTTTTTTTTTTTGCGGTACACGGGCCTCTCACCGTTGTGGCCTCTCCCATAGCGGAGCACAGGCTCCGGACGCGCAGGCTCAGCGGCCATGGCTCACGGACCCAGCCGCCCCGTGGCATGTGGTATCATCCCGGACCGGGGCACAAACCTGTGTCCCCTGCATCAGCAGGCGGACTCTCAACCACTGCGCCACCAGGGAAGCCCCTACAAATGGATATTTAAGTGTCCCCAAACTCTTAGAGGCTACCTTTGAAACACTTCCTATGTATTGGTCCATTTCCTACTGTATCAGTCAGCTATTGCTGCATAACAAATTACCCCAAAGTGTAGACATTTAAAACAATGAACATGTATTATTTCACAGCTTCTGTGGGCCAGGAGTCCAGAGCCTCTTAGCTGGGTGGTTCTGGCTCAGTATCCCTCGTGATGTTACAGTCAGATTCTTGGCCAGAGCTGCATCATCTGAAGGCTTGACTAAGGCTAGAGGAGCTGCTTCTGAGATTACTCACACAGCTGTTGGCAGGAGGCTGGAGTCTAGTCAGATTTTGTTTCATTTTGTTTCCTTTTAGTTTATTTTACTTGGAAATAATTTTAGACTTACAAAATGTTGCAAAAATAGTACACAGAAGTCCCATCTACCTTTGACCCATCTTTTATTTATTTTATTTTTAAAAATTTTGGCTGCATTGGGTCTTCATTGCTGCACGTGGGCTTTCTCTAGTTGCAGCGAGTGGGGGCTACTCTTTGTTGAGGTGCACGGGCTTCTCATTGCAGTGGCTTCTCTTGTTGCGGAGCACGGGCTTTAGGCGCATGGGCTTCAGTAGTTGTGGCACACGGGCTCAGCAGTTGTGGCTCACGGGTTCTAGAGTACAGGCTCAGTAGTTGTGGCGCATGGGCTTAGTTGCTCTGCAGCATGTGGGATCTTCCCGGACCAGGGCTCCAACCTGTGTCCCCTGCATTGGCAGGCAGATTCTTAACCACTGAGCCACCAGGGAAGTCCTAACTCATCTTCTTTTGATTTAACATTGTTGATAACTGCAGGAAATGAACATTGATGCAACACAATGAACTAATTTAAGATCTTATTCAAGTTTCCCTGATTGTCCTATTGAATACTATTTAACTGAACTATAGATCTTATTCAAATTTCACCATTTTTTCCTCTTAATGGAATTAATATCATTGGATTATTCATCCTATTATAATTACTAACTTAATCTTATTAAATATTAATAGGATGCTGGTCCAGGCTCCCACATGGCATTTCATCTCCTCCAGTCTTGTCTTCCACGACCTTGACAATTTTGAAGAGCACTGGTCACCTTTTTTTATTTTGCGGTACACGGGCCTCTCACTGTTGTGGCCTCTCCCGTTGCGGAGCACAGGCTCCAGACGCGCAGGCTCAGCGGCCATGGCTCACGGGCCCAGCCGCTCGGCGGCATGTGGGATCTTCCCGGACCGGGGCACGAACCCGTGTCCCCTGCATAGGCAGGCGGACTCTCAACCACTGCGCCACCAGGGAAGCCCAATTCGTACTGTTTTTATTCTGTCCGTTTTTAGTATATTCACAGAGTTGTGCAGCCATCGCCACAATCTAATTCAGAACACTTTCACTCCCCTAGAAGAAAAACCCGTCCTCATCAGCAGACCCTCCCCATTCCCCCTCCACCAGCCCCTGGCAATGACTAATTCACTTTTGGTCCCTGTGGATTTGCCTGTTCAGGATGTTTCATATAAATGGAATCATACACCTTCTGTTTGTGTGTGATTCTGTGTCCTTCTGTGTCTGGCCTTCTGTGTCTGGCTTCCTTCACTGAACGTCATGTTTTCAGGGTTCTTCCACGTGTCACATGAATCAGTGTTTCATTCCTTTTTAAGGCTGAATAATATTCTATCGTACGGGTGCACCACATTTTGTGTATCCATTCATCCATTGATAGATGTGTGGATTGCTTGCACTTTTTGGCTATTATGAATAATGCTGTTATGGACCCTGCTGTATACATTTTCACATAGATGTATGTTGTAATTTGTCTTGGGTATACACAGGAGTGGAATTGCCAGATCATGGGGCAACTTATTGAGGAAGGGGATGCTCCAAGCCCCCAGGCTGGCCAACTGTAACTGCTGTCTCTGATTATCTGTTTCTTATGGAATTACTGGTTTGCGTCTTCCACTGGAAGATCAGCTCCACCAGGACAGAGATTTCCCTCTGTTTTTTCGCTGCCAAGGTGTCCCTAGGGTCTAGCACAGCGCCTGGAATGTAGCAGGTGCTGGGTAAATAAGTTAAAGATCAAAATGAGTCCCATCCGGAGCTTAGCGCAGGGCCTGGCACGCAGTGAACACAGGGTACCTGTAGCTACTGGTTTTACTGCCAAAATAACTTGGGGGTAGGGCGGGGGGGGGTCCTAGGCCAGTTCTGTCAGTTGTGTCCCTGCCTGAGTCTGTTTTTGGTCTCCTCCCCAATCACCACTCCTGCCTCCTTTCCTGGGAGGATCCCCCAGCCTTTCTCTCTTGTCCTCCCCATCTCCCTTCTGATGGCTCTTCACGGGCCTGGACCACTTTCTCTTTTTATGTCTGGTCGTTTGCATCTTTCTCCTCTCTGTCACTCTCTCTGTTTCCCTCTCTTTTTCCCCCTGTATCTCTCTCCTCCCCCATCCCCTCCCTCTCTCTGCCCTTTCTCTCCTGGTCCTCTGGGACTCTCCCCCTTGGAGACTCTGTGTGTCTGTCTTTGTCTGTCAGTTTCTTCCCCCTTTTTCTCATTTCCCTCTCTCCCTGCCTGCCGGACTTTTGGTCTGTCTTTATCTCCATCTCTTCCCCTCTGTCTCCTTCTCTCTCTCTGTCTCTGACCTTCTGTGTCTCTGGTTCTCCTTCTCTCTTCCTCTCCACCTCTGTCTCTGCCTTTCTGCTCCATCTGACCCTGTGTGCATCTTTGTCCGCTGTCTCTGCCTCTCTCTGGGGTTCTCCCTCCCACCTCCCTGCCCCCATCCCCTTTAAGTGCACAAGGCAGGGAACAGCAGCCCCGCGGATCTGGGGACACTCCCTCCTTGGTTGCCAGGGTGCTGGGGCCGGGGAGGGGCTGTGGGCTCATTACTCTAATGGTATCTGCAGTGGGCGCACAGCTGGCCCAGGAAATGGGCCACTTAAGCCTTTTGGAGCTGATGGCAGCCTGCGGCCACTTCTCCCCTGCTGCTTTCAAGCAGAGCTGGAAGAGGGGAGTGAGCAGGGAGAGGTGGGGAGAGGGAAGGGAAGGGGAGGGAAAGAAAGGGGAAGGAAGTGAGAGGGGGAGGGAGGAGAGGGGAGGGAGGAAAGGTGGGAGGAGGATGCCTCTCCGTTTCAGGCCTGGGATGTCCTGGGAAAATGCACTGGGCTGGCTGGGAGGGGCAGGAGGCTGGACCCCAGGCCCCAGGAGCAGGGCCCCCCTTGTACACACAGTTGCACACCCCAGAGAGCAACACCCAAGGCTTTCCACTCAGGGACACCCCACGGCCCGTCTCCCCAACCCCCATGATCACAGATGTCATTAGCACAAACACGCACCAGGACACAGGCACAGACCCTCACCAATGGACACAGATGGACAGGTCACACGCACACTCACACACTCACGCTCACACACAGCATTGAGACGCACGGAGAACTGAAAAGGACACGCATTCAAGTAGGTATCTCGCACACAGCCAGGCACACGCTTACAGGCTGGAGATGCACAGATGGGACAGAGCGACCACATCAAATACACACGGGCCGCGAATTCCCCTTCACACACCCTCACGCCGTGGTCAGGCGCGATCCGTGCCACAGAGATCCGCGGATTCACAAACACACGAGCACACGCAGAAACAGCGACATGGGTAACAAAGGACACACACAACCACAGCCAGCCACGTTGGTCCACCCCAGCCTCTGCTCACGGCCACGTGTCACCAGGCGGAAAAGCAAGCTCAAGCTGGCCTGATCCACCCGTTTTGTTTCCTCAGAGAAGCTGGAGATCCGGACTTTTATGTGAAACCACTTAAAAAGGAGATAAAGAGTGTGCAGCCCAAACCAGGAGAACTGATTTTGCAAAGGGGCCCCTAGTCGCACCATGAATAGCTGGGCAACCCCTAGGCCGCTCTGAGCCTCTACCTTGTCTTCTGGAAAATTCCATCATAACGGTCCTCCTCTCCAGGGCCTGTTGTGAGGACCGCGGCATGATGCCAAGTCAGCCAGGGGACAGAGGGAGGGCCTCCTGCCCGCTTCATCTCCCCGTGTCTGTCTGCCTCTGCTCCTCTGGTGGGTCTTACCCCTTCTCCGTCTTTCCGTCACACGCACGCACACATTCACACGAGTGGCCTGGACTCCAGCCAGGAAGAGGCAGAGAGGCCATTGGGCTGAGTTAGGTTCTCACAGGGGCTTTGATTTTGAAGAATCTGAAGAGGAATATGTGTGTATGTGTGTGTGTGTGTGGGTGCCTGGTGTGCCTGCATTTTCCTGTGTACCTTTGCCCACAAGCCAGCGTGAGCCATGAGCTGACACATGGGTGTGTGGCTCTGTGCACCCAGGATGCATGTTAGGGATGGGTGGTGAGAAGGGACCCTCTGAGACCCACCTCTGCCTAAACTGGGTCTTCATTTCATCTTCTTGAATGGAGGCCCCTCTATCCCTCTTCCTTGGGTGGGGTCCCCATCCCAGAGCCCCACCCCCACCCCGGCTCCCGTCTCTGGCTGCTACTGGTTCTTGTTCTGTGACTGTGGGCAAGTCACTGCCCCTCTCCGAGCCTCAGTTTCCTCATCTGTAAAGTGGGGAGGAGAAGAGAGTTCCCTAACAGGCAGGTGGATGGGGAACATTAAAAGAATGAAAATTACCAGGAGGGAAAGGGGTGGGGGGATAAATTGCGAGACTGGGATTGACATAGACACACTACTATATATAAAATAGAAAACTAGTAGGGACCTACTCTATAGCACAGGGAACTCTACTCAATACTCTGTAAAGACCTATATGGGAAAAGAATCTAAAAAAGAGTGGATATATGTATATGTATATATGGATGTATGTATATGATTCACTTTTCTGTACAGCAGAAACTAACACAACAGTGTAAATCAACCATACTCCAATAAAAATTTTTAAAAATAAAAATAAATAAAAGAATGAAAAAAAGAGCAATGAAAAGAATAAAGAATTTAAAAAGCAAGGGATTTGAATAGCCATGTCTCCAAAGAAGGTATACAGATGGCCAAGGATCACAAGAAAAGATGCTGGACATCGATAGTCACGAAGGAAACGCAAGTTGAAACCTGCAGCACCTCCACCAGGACGGCTCGAGGACACAAAGAGACAATAACAAGTCTGCGAGGCTGTGGAGAAATTGGAACCCTCGTGTATGGCTGGCTGGCGGGAAGAGAAAATGATGGAAAACAGTCTGGAGGTTCTTCCAAAAGTTGACATAGAATCACCATATGACCCAGAAGTTCAACTCCTAGTTATTTACTCAGGAAAAATGAAAACATATGTCCACACAGAAACCCGTACATGTATGTTCATAGCAGCATGATTCGTGCGACCCAGTGACACTTGCAGGGGACTCTACGGACCCTACAAACCCTACCAACCTTGCTTACAGAAGCAATGTGTTTATTAGCAAAGGTTTTCAAGGTATAGAAACACATGGGGAGAGGGTGGTAAAACTACTCAAAAGGTTAACATATTCTCTTATTTGTTTAAAGCATTTAAATTAAGGGGCGGGAGTTCGCTCCATCCCCACCGGTAACTTTTCAGAAAGAATGAAGAGTGTCATGGGCATTTTCTGGTGGCACTCAGATCTATCTCTCTCCCTGCCTCTCTCTCCCCAGTCTCTTGCCCTCCCACAGATTTGCTTTACAAAGTCTCATTTCATTGATTTTTATTTTTTTATGTTTTGGCTGCACCGCGCGGCATGAGGGGTCTTAGTTCCCCAACCAGGGATCGAACCCTCGCTCCCTGCATTGAAAGCGTGGAGTCTTAACCATTGGACCACCAGGGAAATCCCTCGTTGATTTTTAAATATAACTTATCTCATATATCACGCCAAATCAGGGCACATAGATCTACCACTCTCTTTTTAAAAATAGGATCTATTTTTGCATAAGCAATCCATGCACCGTGGGACAAAATTCCAGAGTGTATGTTGGCAAATCTTTCCCTGTCACCCAAATGCCTCATCCAGAGGGACAACTGATACTGGTTTATTTTGTCTTCTGCGATTTTAGTTTTATTGGGACAAATATACATAGAAATTTTCACTCTTGGCATGTGTATTATTCGATATATAATGTATATTCCTATATATTATGTAATATAGAGATAAAATAATATATACATATAGAATATAAATACATGTGGAATATATGTATATATTATATAAAATATAACAGAATTTTATATAAAATGTATAATTCATCTATACATAGAGAGATGGAGAGGGAGATATAATGAGTGACCCAGAATATATATAATGAGGGTCCCAGCTCTGTCCGCATTTGCCCAGTTCCCAGAAAGGAATTTTTTTAGCTTTGGGAAAAACGTATTCTTACTCCTTCCATCCTTTTTTTTGGAGGGGAGCGGTATAATTCCCTTTGCTTTTTCTCCCAGTTTTATTATGACATAGAACCTTGTATTAATGTAAGGCATGCAACATATGATTTGACACTTGAATCACCACAACCAATAAGTTCAGCTAACATCCGTCGTCACCTCACATAGTAACAAATAGTTTCCCCGTGATGAGAGCTTTTAAGATGTCTCTCATAGCAACTTTCAAATATCTGATACAGTATTGTCAGCCTTTTAATACATAAAAGCCAGCACGCTCTACACATTCTGTGCTCTGCTTTTTTTTTTTTAACTTAGCAATCCATCTTGGAGATTTTTCCAGATCTATTTAGTGAAAGCATTCCGCTTCCTATTTCACAGCCCCTTCATTTTTTTCAACATCCCAGAATATTGTCAGCCTTTTAATACATAAAAGCCAGCATGCTCTACACATTCTGTGCTCTGCTTTTTTTTTTTTTAACTTAGCAATCCATCTTGGAGATTTTTCCAGATCTATTTAGTGAAAGCATTCCGCTTCCTATTTCACAGCCCCTTCATTTTTTTCAACATCCCAGCGTATAGACCTATCATAATTGATTTAGCCAGTTCCCTATGAGGGGGAATTTTGGTGGCTTTGGAATGTTGCTGTAACTACATCTTGGGTACCACCGCTTCCCACGTGAGTGGGACAACTCCTGCAGGTGTGTTTGTTTTAAAATATAGCATATTAGCCGGAGAAAGGGGGGAATGGGGAATCAGTGTTTCACGGGACCAGAGTTTCAGTTTGGGAAGATGAGGAAGTTCTGGAGACGGATGATGGTGGTGGTTACACGACAGTGTGAATGTACTTAATGCCCCTGGGCCATACACTGAAAAATGGTTACAATGAGAAATAAATTTTATCTTATGTGTATTTGACCAAAATTTTGTAAAAATAAATATTTTTTAAAAATATAGTCTTTATATTTTTAAAAATATTTATATATATATTTAAAAATATAGCATTGGGGGGCTTCCCTGGTGGCGCAGTGGTTGAGAGTCCGCCTGCCGATGCAGGGTACGTGGGTTCGTGCCCCGGTCCGGGAGGATCCCACATGCCGCGGAGCGGCTGGCCCCGTGAGCCATGGCCGCTGAGCCTGCGCGTCCGGAGCCTGTGCTCCGCAACGGAAGAGTCCCGCGTACCGGAAAAAAAAAAAAAAAAAAAAAAATAGCATTGGGGAGTTCCCTGGTGTTCTGCTGGTTAGGATTCAGTGCTTTCACTGCCGTGGCCTGGATTCAATCCCTGGTTGGGGAACTGAGATCCTGCAAGATGCGTGGCGTGGCCAAAAAACATTATATATATGGCATTAATAGAAAATTTGAGTCATATTAAGGCCAACAGATCAGGAGACAACTGCCATTGAAAAGAGTTTGTTACAGTTCCCAAGAGGAGGGGTCACTCCATGCCAATCAGGGCCAAATGGGGATGCACCAGTGTCAGTCGGGAAGCAGAGGGAGGGGGTGAGAGTATGGGCCAGAGCCTTTATTGTGGTTTACTAGAGAATGAACAGGCAAGGCAGGGTATGCTGGCTTAGGATGGGCTACTTTGAATAATTTCAATGGACTTTGGCTGTCCCTGGTTGTCTGGTTCCTGGCCCTGGGGTCATTAGGGCAGGGGGATAGTGACCCAGAGTATAAGAACCCCATAGAGGAGGGGGTTGAGGGTGTGGGCCCTGGATTGGTTGGTTGGTTTTTGAAAAGTACACTCATGGTCAAGTTGTTAACTATCTCTGGGAATTAGCTAGCCCAGGGAGGGGCCGTTTTCCAGGGTCTGTGAGGCCCCAGATGTCAAAGCATCAGAAATAAAAAGGCATGGTTAATACAGTGTCCCTAGAGGGGACATCTGGGTCCTGGGGAGAACAGCTTTCCAATTGGGAAGAATGTTTCCAGGTTTCCTCCCAAACCACTGTTCTCTTAGGCCACTCCAGGTCTCTCTTGTGTGCCAATTAAGTCCCTGTGGGGAGGGGCAGGTAAGGCCTGGGAAACACAGTTCTTTTTAAGAACTTAACTCTCTCTGGGCCGAATTTAAAACCAGCCACTCCGCTCAATATTATGTAACAACCTAAATGGGAAAAGAACTTGAAAAAGAATAGATACAGGTACATGTATCGCTGAATCACTTTGCTGTACACCTGAAACTACCACAACATTTTTAATCAACTACACTCCAAGATAAAATAAAGAGTTTACAAAATAAAATAAAATAAAACCAGCCACTGATGTGACTGCCCAAGTTCAGGGGCCATTAGGGGAACCAGGAGCTCTGCTGAGATGAGACCAACAGCCACCATTTTATCATCCAACCTCCTGTGAGTGGAATCATACAATATTTGTCCTCTGTGTCTGGCTTATTTCACTCAAGGTTCATCAGTGTTGTAGCAGGTGTCAGGATTTCCTTCCTTTTTAAGCTGAATAACATTCCATTCTTGTGTATATACTGTGTTTTGTTTATCCATTCATCTGTCAGGGGACACTTGGGTTGATTCCACCTCTTGGCTCTTGTAAATCACACTGCTATGAATATGGGTGTGCAAATATCTGTTTGAGCCCTTTTTTCCAATTCCTTGGGGGTACATACTCAGGAGTGGGATTACTGCATCATACAGTTTAATCTTTTGAGGAACTGCCATACTGTCGTCTACAGTGGCTTAGCACGAGAGATGTTTGGTGTGATAAATCTTCCTTTGACAAATAGCTAAATTTGAAAACAAATCTCGGTGGCCCTGTATTGACACGAGAGTATGTTTCTCCTACATTAAGCGAAGAAGCAGATTCCAAAAGAGTGTGTACGGTGATTCTTTTGATGTGTGTTTGAAATACACATACATCCCTCAGGGTCTTTGCCTTTCCCCAGAGACCCACACGATTCACTCATCCCCTCTACTCAGGTCTCTGCACAAATGTATCTTCCCTGAAACCTTCTAAAAAGAACCTCCCCCCTTGCCCCACTTAATTTTCTTCCTTCACTTACTCCTTCCTGTTGTATTATAGTTGACTCTACTTATTCATAGGGGTTCTGTTTTATAAAGTTGCCACAAACACGGACCTAGCCAATGCTGGACCACTGCTCCTGGGGGAAGTATGAGGTTAGGCTCCTGTGAGCCGCTGGGTCACAAGATTTTCATCAACCAGTCAATACATAGCCTTGTTTTATGTGTGTTTCTGTTTAAGGACACCTCATTTAATATGTATTGTTGATTCAATAGCATTGAACTCCCAACCAGTAGCACTATAATTCATGCCTGAATGAAGCTCATCTAACACACGTATTTTCCCCATAGGCTTAGGACACACTGGGCGGCACTTCAGCACGACGCTTGGGGCCACTTTAGAGAGCCAAATCAGCACCACCACTGCCACCAACACAAAATAGACAACACAACACTCAAATCACCCAGAAAAGGACACTTGTCCACAATCTGAGCTGAAATCAGAAGACGGGCTTTGCCTGGTTCAGCCTCAACAGGGAAAATGTGTGGTGGTTGACACATTTTTTCACCATTCTGCACATGTCCACGAATGACTGTGAAAGTCAGACGTATTCATTTTGGAGTTACAAATAAATGTTAGCAACGAGGTGATTTTGCATATACCAAACCTGAAAATAATGAGGATTGACTATATAAAGAATGTGTATTTAGGGAATTCCCCGGCAGTCCAGTGGTTGGGACTCCATGCTTCCACTGCAGGGCGCACAAGTTTGATCCCTGGTCAGAGAACTGGGATCCTGCATGCCATGTGGCGAGGCCAAAAAAAAAAGAATGTGTATTTAAATTTCATTATTGTTGTCTGTGTTCCCCGGCTAAACTATCACATGGGCAGGGGTCTTGATCTCTCTTGTTCAGAGCTGTGTCCCCTAGCTCCAAAAAGAGAGACTGGCACACAGTAGGTGCTCAATAAATATTTACTGGTGGACAAAAAAGAACAGATAGATACATTTAAAAACAGCTATCTTGGGACTTCCCTGGTGGCGCAGTGGTTGAGAGTCCACCTGCTGATGCAGGGGACGTGGGTTCGTGCCCTGGTCCGGGAGGATCCCACATGCTGCCGAGCGGCTGGGCCCATGAGCCATGGCCGCTGAGCCTGCGCGTCCGGAGCCTGTGCTCCGCAACGGGAGAGGCCACAACAGTGAGAGACCCGCGTACCGCAAAACAAACAAACAAACAAAAACAGCTATCTTGTGGTATAATTGACATCGAATGAGCTGCATTTAAAGTGTACAATTTGCTAGGTGTTGACATCCATGAAGCCATCACCACCATAAAGATAATGAACACATCTGTCACTCCCAAAACTTTCCTTCTGTCCCTTTGTCATCCCTCCCTCCTACCCGTCCCCCTCCCCAGGCAAGCACTGACCTGTTATCTGTCGCTATAGATGAGTTAGCACTTTCTGGAGTCTTCTATAAATGGAATCTATAACCGTATGTACTCTTTTGTCTGGCTTATTTCCCTAAGCATAATTGTATGTGATTCATCCGTACTGTTGTGTGGATGTATAGTCCGTTCCTTTTTCTTGCTGAGTAGTATTCCATTGTGTGGATGTACCACAGTCTATCCATTCACCTGGAATGACATCTGGCTTTTCCAGGCTTCTTGTGATACGATACAGTGAAATTCTGACATAACCACCTGGAGTTAAGAAAGACCCCAAAAGTTAAGGGCATAGTCGCCAACAAGACTGTCTTCACTTCAGATGCATTCATGGACCAACAAGCTCTGCTGAGCCTTGGTGCTCAGAGTTTTTACTGGAGTTTCATTATATAGGTATGATTGATCCAATCATTGGCTATGAGATTGAACTTAATCTGCAGCCACCCTCCCCCCGCCCTATCCCTTAAGGTCAGGTTGACATCTAAAGGTTGGTGTTTCCTGCATGACCAATCCCCATCCTGAGTCATCTCATTTGCATAAACTCAGGTGAGGTCACGCCCCACCACGAGCAACCAACACTCCTATTGCTCAAGGAAGATCCAAGGATTTAGAAGTTATCTTTCAGGAACCTGGGACAAAGTCCAGATACTTTATAATACAACAGTTGATTACAAGTAAAGCTGCTGTGAACATGCAGGTACAACAAGTCTGCGTATGAATATAAGTTCCCTTTTCTCTTCGGTAGGAGTAGAAAGAGTGGGTCACGGCATCGTAAAAGCATTTGATTATGGACACTTTCAAACACACACACAGGGAAGAAGACAGAATAGTGAGTTCCCATCCCCGTCTCAATTTTGTAGCCATTCCCAGACATTAGGTAGCATTCACAAATGTTTTAACGATCTCTCAAAGATATGGACTCTTTTTAAAAAGTATAATTCCAATATCATCACCACTCTTTTAAAAACTAGCCATAATCTTTAATAAGCTTAATATCATGGACCAGTAAGTAGCCTGTCAGGACACATAACGTTTTTGCACAATTGGTTTCTTCAAATAGCCCACATGTGGTGCTGGAGTACATTTTTTTTTTCATCTAAAAGAATATTCACCAAAAAGTTACCAGTGGGGAAAGGAATTAGGAGTGGCTGCTGTTTTCTCCTGATTGTAGATGGTAATAATGATTGTTAAAATTTATTTTTAAAATGTGCTTACCTCAGTGTCTGTCACCTGTGGACTTTCCGCCTTTACTGTCTGAGCGTTTGCTGTGTCCTCAGCACCAAGTCCTTTAGAACATGTTTTATCTTATTTAATCTGGACAGCTGCCCTCTGCAGCAGGCTTGGTTATTCCATTTTGCAGATGAGGAAACTGAGGCTCAGAGAGGTGGAATGACTTGCCCTCGGGAGCACCCAGCTAGTTAGAGAGGGGAGGGTCAGCCTGGAAGCCCAGGTGTGCTCAACTATAATCTCTAAATCGAATCTATGTTTTCTAAAGATTCTACCACTTTGGGGAAAACAGGGTGTATTCATCTCCTGTGGCTTCTGTAACAAATTATCCCAAATTCGGTGTCTTTACAACAATGGAAATTTCTCCTCTCACAGTTCTGGAGACCAGAAGTCCTAAACCAAGGTGTCGGCAGGGTTGGTTCCTTCTGGAGGGTGTCGGGGAGAAACTGTCCCATGCCTTTCTCCTAGCTTCTGGTGCTTGCCCGAAATCCTTGGTGTTCCTTGGTGTGTAGATGTATCTCTCAAATCTCTGTGTCCATCTTAGCATCATCTTCTCCTCTGTGTCTCCCTGGAGGTCCCCCTCCTCTTATAAGGACACCATTCATTGGATCTAGGGGCCACCCCAAATCCAGCATGACCTCACCTTAACTAATTACATCTGCAAAGACCCTATTTCCAAATAAGGTCACACTTGGAGGTTCCAGGTGGCTGTGAATTTTGGGGGGACACACTGAAGCCAGTACATAAGGTTAGCTTTTTAGGCGCAAAAAGGCAGGAAGGAGGACCCTTCACCTACTCTCCATAGCCTGGTGCCCCAAGAGCTCTGTGCCTGTGTCCTCTGGCCAGGATGGGGCCGAGTGCAGAGCCAGCAGTGAGACAGGGAGTGTGAACCGATCGCCCCAAATCATCGGTGACACAGCCAAGGAAGGAGCCAGTCTTCGAGGCTCCAGGCTTCCAGGCTCCCCTGCACTGTGGGTTTCTGACACTTCCAACCCTCAGCCAAGCTCAGGATGGGGACACAAAAGTGGCCAAGCAGGGCAGGGACATTGGGGTTCTAGAGACACTTGTCCCATCTCCTCCCTGCTGCCCCCCCCCACCTGTCGTTGTATGAAGTTGCCAGAAGGACCTTTTATGGTATTTCTTCTACTTTTGATGGAGACATCACCTGCACACGTGAAGCAGACAAATCTTGTGTGTTCAGCACCCTGTGTGTAGACAGTGTAACCACCACCCAGCTGCTTGTATGGAACACTCTGGGCTCCCCAGAGGGGGCTCCAAGGAAGTCTTTTAAACGGTAAATCTGGTCCTGTTCTCCCTCACCTAAAATCTTTCCATGAGTCCCATCACCGTGAGGATGACACTCACAATAATCCTAACGATGACAGCAGTGTGGTGGGTGCTCAGGGTACACCAGGCACTCAGTCTACACCACAGAGCTTGTCTGCATGGACTACCTTTCCCTCCTGACATCCTTTAGACGCAGGTACTCTTATTATGCCCATTTTATAGATGGGGAAGACAAGGCATGGAGTGTTGAATTCATCTGGGCTAAATTTGAAGCCACATCGTCTGGCTCCATCCCCACCTCCAGATGGTCACGTGGCTGCTCTTTGTTACACAGGTGTGTGCTTGAATGTCACCTCCTGTGACCCCTAGCACCTAGCAGTCCGGAGTTAGGGGCTCAAGCCAGAGATGGGGAGAGACAGAGATAGGGTAGGAGTAAAAAGACAGAGAGAAAGAGGGACTTCCCTGGTGGTCCAGTGGTTAGGACTCTGCGCTTTCACTGCAGGGGCCGAGGGCTCAATCCCTGGTCCAGTGGGGATCCCTGGTCCAGGGGGTTCGATCCCTGGTCAGTGAACTAAGATCCTTCATGCCGCGCGGTGCACGGCCAAAAACAAACAAACGAAGGCAGAGAGAGAGAGACAAAAAGAAGCAGAGACGGAGAGAGAGTGCAGAGAAAGAGAAATAGGCATAAAGGTAAAGTGATCATTGGAGACAAACAGAAGAGCTGATGCTCCTAGCAGGAGCCTCCTGTATGTGCATGGCTGGGGACCTCTGATGAGATCGACAGGCACCGATGCCAGTGGGGGCAGGGGAGAAAGCGGCAAGACCCCAAACCCAGGCACCTGGGCATGGAGCATGGTGAGAGGGGGCTGCGATGCACCAGCGTGTGTGCACTTGAGCTGAGCGCGAGGGAGAGCCCTGCGTGCACGCAGCTCTTTGGCCTTGTGGCCAGGCTAGCATCCTCTCTCCCTCTCTCTCTCCCCCATCCCGGGTCTCCCAGCTTTTTCCCATGACTCTCTGTCTCTTGTCATTGAGTCTCTGTCTCTGTGTCTCCCTGACAGCCAGTGCTGTGGGTGAAGGGGCGTGTGTTGGTATAGAAGGCAGCTCCTGGGGGTGGGGTCACCATGGCAGCGGCTGACGCCTTGCACACCATCATTCACATGGAAGTGGACCCACCCACGGCTGACAGTCACCTTGTGGTCCCAAATGGCAGCCTCCACCCCATCTCACTCACCCAGTGTGGACTGCAGACCCACAAGCAGCCTGCTCTGACACTGAGAAGGGGAAATGGATGGGAGCCCCCTTCCCCCCAAACCCCAAACCCCAAAAACCTGGCCAGGGAAGAATCATGGGGCCTCTCAAGCCAGGCCCAGCTGAGGACTTCCATCCCCAGGTCCCCAGGGAGGCAGGCTGGGGGTAGGGGGTGCTCAAGAGGAGGAGGAAGGGGGGGTAAGGGGCTCAGGGAGGAGAGGGGGCTCCAAGTGGGGAAGGGGGCTCACAGAGAGGGAGCGAAGTCAGAGAGTGGCTCAGCGAAGGGGAGGGGGCTCCAAAGGTGAGGGGGTCTCAGAGGTGGGCTCCCAGAGGGGGAATGCTCCAAGAGGGGTGGGGCACCTGGGATTGAGGACTCCCCAGAGAGGGCCTGCAGCAATCCTGGAGGGCTTCCAGGAGGCCTGGCCTGCTTCCCCCTGGGAGAGTCCTTCCCACCGCCTCCTCCCGACCTGGAGGAGTGGACCCTGGACCCCACGAGTAGATGGTCAAAGGGACTGACCAGCTGACCCTGGTTTACCAAGGAAAGCATCTCTGTCTTCCTAATCAGGCCTGGGGGGAACAGACATGGCAATGGACAGAACTCAGCCCCGTCTGTGCTTTGGGGGCTTTCAGCTGCCCCCACTGGTACAGGTCCCCATGGGCCTGGGAGCCCCAGCCTAGGTGCCCCGACCCTAGATCACGTGGTCCCCTCCCCTCCCCCCCTTCTTCCCTCCTCCTTCCTCAGCCCACTGGGCCCCCTGCCGACTTTAATTGGCTTTCGTGGAGCTGAATTCATTGGGACTCTGCACAGCCCTGTGAGGTGGGGCCGGGCTGCAGCTCTCCCGCCTCCCTGCCTGGCTAATTGGGGTGCTTCATTGTCGAGAGGAGGCCCCCCCAGCGCTCCCCACCGCCGCCTGCTCGCTCCCGCAGACAATGCTGGGAGCCCGCTGTCCTTAAGGGCGGGCTGCTGTAATTTGGTCTAATTCATCCGGGGAGACAGCGATTAGAGCTAATAAATGGCCCCCAACCCTGCTTTGTCTCACCCGCACCCCCGGCCCCGCTTCCATCCTCCCCCAGCGGCCCAGCTCCTCTCCCCTCCCCCAGCCAGGAGAGGGCCGGAAAACAGAAAGGCCCTCCCAGCCTCAGTTTTGCCATCTAGGAAATGGTTATAGCGTTGGTCCCCAGGAACTGGTGCCCACCTGTCTCCGCCGCAAGTTGGAGGCGGGGGCCGCAGCCTGCTCAGATCGGCGACCCTCCCCCATGTCCTGGAGACACCAGTGGGCCCCATTCCTTAATTGAATCTCCACTCCACCCCCCAAATTCAAGGTCATGGTTTGTGAATCTAGCAAAGGGCTCTGGGCCCACCAGACGGGGCACACCTCCCCTCACATAGATTAACCCTGACATAAAGCCACTCTTTTTTTTTTTGGCTGTGTTGGATCTTCGTTGCTGTGCGCGGGCTCTCTCTAGTTGTGGCGAGCAGGGGCTACTCTTTGTTGTCTTGCGCAGGCTTCTCATTGTGGTAGATTCTCTTGTTGCCGAGCACGGGCTCTAGGCATGCGGGCTTCAGTAGTTGTGGCACGTGGGCTCAGTAGTTGTGGCACACAGGCTTAGTTGCTCCGCGGCATGTGGGATCTTCCCAGACCAGGGCTCGAAGCTGTGACCCCGGCATTACCAGGTGGATTCTTAACCACTGCACCACCAGGCAAGTCCCATAAAACCACTCTTGATGGTGGCTTGAAGCACCGAGAGGGTCAGTAGCATATCTGATGTCACACAGAAATTAAGGGGCAAGGTTGAGGGAATTCCTTGGTGGTCCAGTGTCCAGTGGTTAGGATTCCATGCTCCCACTGCAAGGGGCATGGATTCGATCCCTGGTCGGGAGCTAAGATCCTGCAAGCCGTGCAGCACGGCCAAAAGAAAAGGCTGGGGCAAGTTTGAGATTTGAACCAAGGCTTCAGGGATCCAGTGCCTGTGTTCCTAACCACCAAGATATAGTAGCTTAGGGGATGAACTTAGCTTAGAGGATGAATTAATTTAGGGGATGAACTTTGAATGTAGTAGACTCCTGGGCAAGTTGGCCTTACTTCCTCAAACAAAGGAAAGAGATTTCTAGAAGGAAGACAGGAAACATTCATTCATTCATTCACACAATTAATGTATTTCCTGAACACAACAGGCTGTGTACTGTGGACAGAACAGTGGTTAAGACAGGTGGGCATGGCTTGGGGAAAAGCAGAAACGGCAAGGAGACATCTGAAGGGACAATCTGGAGATGGCGGTGTTTCCCTGCCTGAGTGGGGACAGGTCAGGGCACAACTGGGGAGGGGGCTGGGCTGAGCAACAGGGGAAAGGGCACCACTGACACCCTGGGGACCGGGGGCCTGCGGTGGGAAACGCTTCCTGCGTGTCATCACCGTGACCTGTTCAGTGCTTGCAACAACTCCAGGGGGCAGGTGCTATGGTCACCCCCGTTTTTCAGATGAGAACACTGAGGTCGTCACAGGACCCTCCTTGCCCAGCATCACAGGCAGGGCCCAGCAAGCATCAGCTGCGCTCGTTGGCACATCCGTGCTTTAGCCTCTGCAGCCATGTCAGGGGTGGGGGTGAGGAGTAGACCTGGTGCACACAGAGAGGGCAGTAAAGGAGCTGGAAAATTCAGCTGAAGATTCATGGTGGGAGTTGTCACATGGTGGTCCAGCCCGGTCGACGGATGGGGTGGCGGATTCTTTCTCATGGTGGGCTCCAGACGGCATCAGGGATGAGGATCCCTATGTTGGATCTGAGGCACTGACAAGTGTCCATGTGATGACACTCCCAGTCAACAGCAGGATTCATACCAGTTCCCCCACCCGGAGGGGCCCCGGGGCCAAATAAAAATCACCACGGATGCTCTGTATCAAGGACCTTCTTTGTGCCAACGCCACAGTTAGCCTTTATTTTATTTAATCCTCCCATCACCCTCCACGAGAGAGCGTTATTATTATCACCCCCATTTCACAGATGAAGAAGTTGAGGCTCAGAGAGGGAAAGCCACCTGCCCAGTATCACACAGTGAGGCTGAGTTTACCAGGATACCCAAGAGTGAGTGAGACAGAAACGCAGTCCTGGGGAAATTCCAGTGGGGGGTGTGTGTGTGTGTGTGTGTGTCGGGGTGGGGGAGACAGTTATGGGGGATGAGAAAAGCTTTCTCACGTCCCTCCATCCCCTCACCCCCCCCCGCCACTTCCCATCTCCCCCCACATTTAGCCTTCAGACAGTGACGGTTTGATTGTGCAGAGCTAAGAATAACCCTCAACGGCAAAGTGCCCTGGAGATGCAGGGAGGTGAGAGGCAGAGATGGGGGGAAGGAAGTAGGCAGGGAGGCAAGTCTCATCCATGCATGCCCCCCACCCCCCGCGCCCAGACTCCCTGATCTGTAGCTTCTGTCAACAGCCCAGGGCTGCTGCTTCTCTTATCTACCATTCCTGCAGCCCCATAAAAAAAATAACAAGCCGACTTTGTCATCATCTCTTGATTAGGAGGGCCCTGTCTATATTTATAGGTACTGGGCTAGCTGCAGACAGGTTTCGAGACTTGCGTTCCGGAGTCAGAATGCCAGGGTTAGAATCGTCACTCCCCGGCTGGCTGACAGGTGACTTCAGCTCTTTCAGCCTCAGTTTCCCTATGTATAAAATGGTACTAATGGTCACACTTCACAGCGTCGCTGGAGGATGAAATACGTTAGAAGGGCACCCACGAGGTCTTTGATTAATGTTATCTGCAGTTATGGTTGTGGTGATGGGGGTGTGTGAGATAGAATTTAAGGACCCCCAAACACCAGGGATTGTGTGTTGGCGGGGGGACTCCACATGGGCTGCGGAGGAAAAGGCATCATTTCATAAATCGATCAAAATTGCAAAGATAAGGTGAGCAGTTGAGTTCCCAGCTACTGCAAACCTCCCCAGGTAATCAGTCAAAGAACTGATTCATTCAAACATGATCATTGTGGTTCCAACACCCAGGGAACAAATAGTTTAAAAGTATTTCTCAACAGCAAAAAAGGAGCGAGCGAGGTTGTTTATGAAATTAATCTCTCTCTCTCTCTCTCTCCCCCTCTCCCTCCCTCCCTTCCTCCCCTCCCCCCATACACTGCTTTTTGTGTAACTTAAATTGCCAAGACTCAGTTTCCCCATCTGTAAAATGGGCATAATGAGAGTCCCGACCCCCATAACTGTGGATTCTGATAAGGAAGTGATCAAAACAACTAGTTCAGGGCCTGGCACCTTAACTATCATTATTTAACTACTAGTTAACCAGTTCATTAGCTAGGAGTTAACTATCATGATTTTCTTAATTAATTTTTAATTAAAAAGGTGATCCCAGCTCACAGAGGACATCAACTGTATCAGAAATGACTTATTTATTGTTTTTAAAAGACTCAAAGCAAATATCCTATATTCTTACCATTTTAATGGGTTTCAATTATGACGCGTGGCTCATCAAAATTCAACAGTGCGTAAGGGTGTGCCATGAACGAGGCTCTCTCCCACCTTGTGAAAAAGATTCGATGGCCTTTTATTTTATTTTTCGTTATCTTGATGACCTTGAATTTTATCTATATAGAAGGCCGTCTAGTCTAGTTACTGCCAGAAATTACTTTCCTCGGTGTCTCCTATTCGATTCTAGCAATTTCCAAAGCACGTCTATTTTCACACGTCTGCCCATGCAAAGGGGAGACCCATCTGTTGTTTGCTCTTTTTAACTGTAAATGTCTCGAAGTTGCTGGGGGAGTGGGGGTGTCTTTCTACATCAGCACATCCCCTCTGCTCCTTCCCTAACTCCACTGAAATCGGGGGCGCCGGGGGGGTGGCGGGGTACCACTCTTTATTTTATTTTATTTATTTATTTGGCCGCGCTGCGCGGCTTGCGGGATCCTAGTTCCCGACCAGGGATCCGACTCATGCCCTGGGCAGTGAAAGCGCGGAGTCCCAAGCACTGGACCGCCTGGGAATTCCCCGGGACGGGGTAGGGTGGTGCCATTCTTTAAATGATCTGTTGAAGAAAAGAGGTTTTTGCATGAGAGCCGTGATTCTACTGTCCCACAAGCTTTTCTGTATGTTTGGAATGGTTTCCACAACGGAATCTAAATTTGTATACAAGTTGAGGAGTAGAAAGTCAGTCTTGCCCAAGCTCGCAGCCCCCAGCCTCCAGGAGCCTCACCCAAATGTCATGGCCAGCCACCCCTGCTGCCCATTTCATGGATTCCTTCCAGGGGTATTCCGTGGATACACCCGACTGTGTCCATATACATTTGTATCCTTTCTGGATTGTGATTATTCTGATAAATGGTGGTGTAGGACATACACCTCCCCAAACTGTCCCAGCTCAGAGCACAGAGGGCCTCCTAATTCATTTTATGGCTGTGAGTGGACAATTGGGCTGTTTCTGTTCTTTAGCCCAGAAAACTCTTGGGCTACACTGTCTTAATATACTCGTGAATGACCCTGATACGGCCCAGGCTGAATGTTCCGATGGCTGGTTCTGATTCAATGACTTTTATTTTATTTTTAGTTACCTTGATTACCTTGAACTTCAACTATGTAGTACACAATCTAGTCTTGTGCCATGGACTTTGGAGCAAGACCATCTGGCTTCGAATCTCTAGTCTGCTACTTATAAGCTGTGTGACCTTGGGTAAGTTACTTAACCTCTCTGTGTCTCCTTGAGTGTGTGACTAACTTCTCCATGTCTGGGTCTCTTCACCCATTAAAAGGAGGCTGCTGCTGATGATAGCGCCAGTATCACGGGATTGTTGGGAGGACTAAATGAGTTTAAAATGTGACATTGTCTTGCATTTCCATTATTCTATGCATGCTATTCCCAGACATACAAATGGATCTGTTGCAGCCAGCATTTGCAAGAAATGTTTCCCAGACTGGAAACATTAAATCCTTACCCCCTTCCCTTCTTTCTTTCCTCTTCCTTTTCTTCTCCGCAACCTTCCTGAAGGCTCCTGGAAAGCTAGACACTTTGGTAGGACAGGCCAGCAACCCTACCTGCTTCGGGACAAGCAGGTGCTTCTGCAGATACTGGGGCATGTCTGACTCTGAGATGCTGAGGTCTGGGGCTCAGAGTGGCGCTGGAAGGGAAGATGGTGTGGATGGCAGTCAGGGGATAATGTTGGGTGGGTGGCAGAGATACTGTGCGATGCCCGGGGTCTGGGCTCCTGCTGCCACCTAGTGGAATGACAGAATTATCTTCTTTTTTGTCCAGGGAACCTGAGTTTGTAGTCTCCCCAGGAAGATGTACCAGACCTCACACAGGCAAACACAGGCTCAGAGAAGGGGAGCGACTTTCTGGGAATCACACAGTGCATTGGATGCCTTGAGTATGTTTGAAGGACACAAGAGATAATTTTAAAGGAATTTTTTTTGTTTTGTTTTGCAGGTAAGTGAGCTCTGAGGCCTCGATGGGGCTCATGCGGGAGAGAACATGTTTTCAGAGGTTCTCCCCCTCCACCAGGAAGCCCACCTGTATTACTCCATCCCCACTCCCAGGCACTTTCTCTCCACTGGCCAGCTGTTCATTTGTTCATAATTTCAACAAATGTTTACTGAGCCCGTAGTGACAAGTAGAGAACAAAATAGATTCAAACAAACAACAAAAAACCCTGAGCTCACAGCCCAGTGGGGTAGGCAAAGGAGAAACAAGTAAACAAATCTACAAATGGGATTATTTCAGAGACTGATAAGTCATTGAAAGAACAATGAACTGATAGGGACTGAATTTATGGGTGCCAAGGTTGGGGGAGAAGATTAAAGTTAGCAGGGCTCAGGGAAGTCACCTCTGAGGAGGTAACATTCAAACCAAGACTTGGAGGAGAGAGAGTGAGCCCTGGAAATAACTTGGAAAAGCCAGCAGGCACAGCATGTGCAAAGGCCCTGGAGCAGGACCATGCCTGGTGTGTTGGAGGAACAGCCAGGAGGCCTGTCTGGAGTAGAGTGAGTGAGGGGGAGAGAGGGAGGAGGGGAGGGCAGGGAGGGGACGGGGCAGGTCGTGCAGAGCCTTGTGGGCTTCGGGGTGGACTTGGGCTTTTACCTCGAAGGAGGTGGGAGTCCTGGAGGGCTGTGGGCAGAGGAGGGGAGGGAACCTGAGTCCGGTGCTCACAGGTGCAGTGGCTGCTGCGGGAAACAACAGGCTGTGGGCAGGAAAAAACAGGTGACTGCACTTGTCCAGGTAGGCCATGATGGGGAGGACCAGGGAGATGGCCATCAAAGAGGGAAGAAGTGGGACTTCCCTGGTGGCATAGTGGTTGAGAGTCCGCCTGCCGATGCAGGGGACACGGGTTCGTGCCCTGGTCCGGGAGGATCCCACATGCCACGGAGCGGCTGGGCCTGTGAGCCATGGCCGCTTAGCCTGCGCGACCGGAGCCTGTGCTCTGCAACGGGAGAGGCCACAGCAGTGAGAGGCCCGCATACCGCAAAAAAAAAAAAAAAAGAGGGAAGAAGTGATCAGATTCTGGGTATATTTTGAAAGCAGCGCCAATTGGATTTGCTAAGGGATTGGGTGGGGGTGGGAGAGCAGGTTCTGGCTGAGTGCCTGGAAGGAAGGAGCTGTCCTCTACTGGGGCAGGAGATGGCGGGAGAAGCAGTTTCATAGTTCGTCTGGGCTACTGTTACAAACCACCATAGAGTGGGTGGCTTATACACAGGAGACATTTATTTCTCACAATTCTGGATTGCTGGAAGTCCAAGATCAAGGTGACAGCAGATTCAGTGTCTGGTGAGGGTGTTCTTCCTGGTTGACACATGATGTTTTCTTGCTGTGTCCTCATTGGAGGAAGGGGTGAGGGAGCTCCCTGGGGTCTCTTTTATAAGGGCACTAATCCCATTCACGAGAACTCCACCCTCATGAGCAAATCACCTGCCAAAGGCCCCACCTCCTCAGACATCACATAGGGGGTTAGGTTTAACATATGAACTTTAGGGGGACACAAACATTAAGTCCTTAGCAAGCAGGTTGGGGAAGATAGGAGCTCAGTTAGGGCCATGGTAAGTGTGAGTCCCCCACAAGCCCTCCAAGCGCAGACATCCAGGAGCAGTCGGATCCCGAGTCTGGAGCTCAGGGGAGGCCTCGGTGTCATCGGGGTATAGAAGGGGTTAACGTCCTAGGAGTGGAGGAGGAGAAGGCTGCCAGAAGGGAGGGGAAAGACCTGAGGACCCAGCCTTGGACCAACGAGGGAGAGAGAAGGAAACCAATGGGGCCACTGAGGAGAGGAGGGTCCCTGAGGATTTCCCTGGAGGAGGGGGCGGTTGGGTCAGGTGCTGAACTTAAAGTGAAGTCACCAATACATTTCCCCTTTTTATGGCTGGACCACATTTTGGGTATCCATTCATCCACTGATGGACCCTTGGGTTGTTTTCACGTTTTGGCTATTGTGAATCATGCTGCTATGAACGTGTGTGTACAAGTTTTTACAGGGATGTGTTTTCACTTCTCTTGGGTAGATACCTAGGAGTGGGATTGCTGGCTCAGATGATAATTGTTTAACCTTTTGAGGAACTGCCAGACCATTTCCCACAGCAGCTGCCCCACTTTTCACTCCCACCAGCAAAGTCCAAAGGGTCCAGTTTCTCCACATCCTCAGCAACACTTATTATTGTTTTTCTTTTTCCTGTATGTACATATGTATGTATGTATGTATTTCTGGCCAGGGAATTGAACCCGCGCCCTCGCAGTGAAAGCCCAGAGTCCTAACCAGTGGACCGCCACGGAATTCCCTGTTATTGTTTTTCTTGATTACAGCCCTCTTAGTAGGGGTGAATTGGTAAGTCTGGTCAACATTAGGTTCCAGATATCCCTCAGGAAAAAAAAAAAGAAGAAGAAGGAATTCGCTGGCAGTCCAGTGGTTAGGACTCCGCAGTTCCACTGCAGGGGACTGCGTTCGATTCCTGGTCAGGGAACTAAGATCCCGCATGCCCCACAGCACAGCCAAAAAATAAAAAAATTTTTAAAAAATCCATCAGATCAGCCCACTCATCACCAGCTCCGGGTCAGCTTGACTTCTGCCTTACCCACTCCACTTTCCCCAGTTCACATAGTATGTGTCAGTAAATACTTGTTGAATGAATGAATGAATGAATGAATAGATGGAATACTATGCAGCTGTCAAAAAGGATGTCACAGAAGAATGTTTAATGATGGGGGGAAGATGTGGTCGCTAGAATAATGCCCCCCACAATGTCCACATCCTACTCCCCAGAACCTGTGAAGATGCTCCCTTCCATAGCACAAGGGACTTTGCAGGTGGGATTAAGTTAAAGATTTTGAGATGGGTAGATTATTTTGCATTATCTGGGTGGGTCTGATGTAACAAAGGGGTCTTTGTAAGAAGGAGACAAGAGAGTCAAAATCAAAGAAAGAAATGTGACAACAGAACCAGAAGTTGGAGTGATGTGGGACCATGAACCCAGAAGTGTGGGCAGCCTCTAGAAGCTGGAAAAGGCAAGGAATGGATTCTCCTGGATCCTCAAGGAACAGCACCTCCAGAAGGAATGCAGCCCTGTGGACACCTTGATTTTAGCCCCATTTGGACCACTTTTTGGACTTCTGACTTCCAGAACTGTCAGATGATAAATTTGTGTTGTTTTCAGCCAGTGTTTATGGTAATTTGTCGCAGCAGCAGTAGAAAACTAAAACAGAAGATCTTCAAGATATATTACTGTGTCACAGTGCCCTGCTGAGCCATATTGGGATCTGAGGCAAAAGGAAAACTGTGTGTTTCTTGGTATGTTTTATGTGATTTTTAGTAGTTAATTCCACCCCCCCAAAGCATATGTTGAGAATATTATCGATATGTTTGCTTCCATTAAACACAGAAAAGTAAAATTATAAAAAAGAGAAAAGTAAAATTATAAGTTCTTAATGTTGTGAGTTCTAATATACCTTTTTTTCTCTTTCTTTCTTTTTTTTTTTTTGCGGTACGCGGGCCTCTCACTGTTGTGGCCTCTCCCATTGTGGAGCTCAGGCTCTGGACGCGCAGGCTCAGCGGCCATGGCTCATGGGCCTAGGTGCTCAGCGGCATGCGGGATCCTCCCGGACCGGGGCATGAACCCGTGTCCCCTGCATCGGCAGGTGGACTCTCAACCACTGTGCCACCAGGGAAGCCCTCTAACATACCTATTTTTAAGTTTCAATATTTTCAACCATGTCCTGGGGGAAAATAACGATTAAAAATGCGTAAAAACAGACATATGGGGCTTCCCTTGTGGCCCAGTGGTTAAGACCCCCACCTTCCGGCCTTCCCTGGTGATGCAATTGTTAAGAATCCGCCTGCCAATAGAGGGAACACGGGTTTGATACCTGGTTAGGGAACTAAGATGCTGCCTTCTGTGGGGCGGGACCTGTCCTGTGTCTGTATGTCTGTCCTTCCGCAATGATTCCTGCTCTGTGGTCAGACAACTCCCCGCAAAAAGATCCTACTTTCTTTAAATAGTCATGGACTTTTAAGGTTTCCTTTAAAATGTTTACCATTGTTATTTCACATCTAACTGTAGAAAAGTTTCACTATTGTATCAGAACTTCTCCAGAAAAATGTCACAGACCTTTTCTCCTTTGGGGAATTACACCTAAATCATGGTCTCCATTAAAAGGCAGATCTTAAAAAAAAAAAAAAAAAAAAAAAAAAGGCAGATCTTAGTTGCTGCAGGGCAACGCAACTAAGACCGTATGCAGCCAAGTAAATAAATTAAACAAAACAAAACAAAACAAAAAACAGATGTAGAGGGGCACACGTTTTTGCTCTTGCCTCAGACTCCAATATGGCTTGGTAAGACACTGTCAGAACCTGTCTTGCTTTAAGATTTTGATATTTTGTTCACCATGGGGTTGCTTTTTGCCATTATTTTGATATTTTAGAATAATGCAGGCTTCCCTGGTGGCGCAGTGGTTGGGAGTCCGCCTGCCGATGCAAGAGACATGGGTTCGTGCGCCGGTCCGCGAAGATCCCACATGCCGCGGAGCGGCTGGGCCCCTGAGCCATGGCCTCTGAGCCTGCGCGTCTGGAGCCTGTGCTCCGCAACGGGAGAGGCCACAACAGCGAGAGGCCCGCGTACCGCAAAAAAAAAAGAATGCATTAAAATATTATTTAGTTTCTTTAGAGCCACCTTAATTTTTGCACTTGAGGTCATTGCCTCACTCTCCTTCTAATCCTGGCCCTGTAAGGGGAAAAAACAAACAAAACAGATTTTACAGCAATCTGATCCTAACTCCTTACCATTACCTCCCTTCCTTCTACTATCTCTCTTAAAAAAAAAAAAGAAAATAAAAGATTGGTCCAAAATGAGTTAACTCTGGGTTATAAGATGAGAAGTCATTTAAATTATCTTCTTTCCATGTCCGGCTTGTTTTGTTTTTTTTCTTTTCCCTTCGCAATTTGCTGCACCTGGCGTCCTTCATTGGTCTTACAGAAAGTTCTTGTAGAAAGTGGTTTGGGCTGAAGCAACAACGTCAACATTTGTAGACAGGCAAGAGTTTAAAATCTATCTATGAGACGAACTAATGAAACATTGTTGGGCTTCAGGGTGGGTTTGAGAGCAGTTTCTCTCTTGGATTGTTTTAATAGTGTGTTTGTGCGTGTTGCGAAGGGGGTTATTGGATTTTTTTTATTCTGTATTTTCCTCCTTCCAGCTTCCATTGCATCAAGCAGAGTGATGGATATTCAGGAAGAGCGGATATTCAGGAAGTTGCTGCCCAGACCACCGTGAAGGAAGGAAACAAATAATGTTCATTTTAGGAGCTACAATGTAACAATCTCCGTAACATTGTTTGTGATAAGCTTAGAAAGAGCGACCCTAACATGTTTCCCTAGTACTGCGGTTATCACGTTCTCCTCACAATAGAAAGGTCTCCGGTTCGATCCCCAGCAGAAACATTTCTACATCTTTACTGTAGAATTTTTAAATTTGCTTCAAAGTAATTTCAGTAGAAATTCAGCGTCGGTGCCTTTTTCTTTTTTCCTATTTCTCTGGTCTTTTTTAGATATTATGGAATTTAAAAAGTTATTGCAAAGTAACACAAACTCTAGGTCGATGTTTGACGAGAAAGTTTTAAGTGGACGGTAAAACTAAGAAAAAGCTGTAAAACACACTTGCGTTGGCCGGGAATCGACCCCGGGTCAACTGCTTGGAAGGCAGCTATGCTAACCACTATACCACCAACGCTCGGTCGAACAAGCTATTCTCTAGGAGCCTTTAGTAGAAGTATTATCGGTTAGGCCGGGCAATACCAAGTTACTGGGGGTGTCTCTCCCAACGTCCCTGCTCGCACAGGAAGACGCCACGTTTAGGACGTTTCACCCCACTTGCCGCGGGGTCCGTGCTGGCGCGTTCCGCCCCCCCCCCAGCGCCCCGGACTCCTTGGTGCCGGCCGGGAGGTGGCCAATCCCAGGCCGCCGCCTGGGCCGCTCGACTTCCGGGTCAAAGGGGCCTGAGCTGCCGGGTGTCCCGTGTCGGCTGCCGCCGCTGTACCCTGCGCCCGCCACTTCCTGGGCTGCAGTCCCGGGCATGGAGCCGCGAGCTTGAGACGCCGCTGGCCCCGGGACGCCCTGCCCAGTCCGGCCCTCGCCCC
>NW_020173270.1:4435513-4473534 GCF_003031525.2 Neophocaena asiaeorientalis asiaeorientalis
CCGGCCCCGAGCCCCGGTGAGCAGTGCCCGCGCGCCCCGTCCAGCCTCGGCCGCGACCCTGAACCCGCCATTGACCGGCCCCACCTCAGTCCCGACTCTGGATCCTCCACTGACCGGCCTCCCCGGTACCCTCCGTCCCGGCCTCCGCGCACCCCGGCCCCGCCATTGCTCAGACTCGCGGTTGCTTCAGTCCCCGCCTCCGTTTCCCCTCCGCCCCGGCCTCTCCTCACTCCTTCCCCGCCCGTCCCCTCCGCCGGCAGGGCCACCTCTCAGCCTTTCCAACGCCCGGCCTGTCCCGACCTCCTCTCCCATCCCGTTGCTACCCAGACCACCTGGCTCTGACCCCTTCCGGGGGTGGCCTCACCCAGTAACGCCTTCCCTTCCTTGTCGGCTCTGGAGGTCCCCACCTTCTCCCCGTCCCCATCCAAACCCACGCTATCTATATGAGACCAGAGACCACTTCCTTGACCTGCCCCACCCCTTCACCCCTCCCCAGCGCTCGGCTTCCCCGCCACCCACATCCCCACAGGTCCAGCCCCTTCCCTCAGCTTCACTCCCAGGCCAGTCCAGCCACCCACCTTTTTCACACAGAGGCTCCGACCAGCCTTGACACTTCCCCATCCATGCGGCAGCTGAGCCTTCAGGAGTAGCCCGTTCCCTTTGAGCCCATCCCTGACCCCCTCCCCCCCACCGCGAGGAAGTCACTTGCCTCAGCGGCAAGAACAAACCTTTACAGGAGCTGGGACTAAAGCTCAGGAGGGGTGCCCTGTGGCCACCAATCCCTGTTGTCCCTTGCTGGATCCTGGGCGAATTGGGCCCCGTGGCAGGACTTTCCTCCCTGGTGTGGTTCATACAGCGCTTCAGGGCTGTGAGGCATCGTTAGGAACTAGTGGGTACAGAAAATCAGGCCCAACCATCAGGGACTCCCCGAGTGGCCCGAAAGTGAGTAGTTAGCCGGTCCCTCCATTAAATCACAGCGTTAATAAAACATTTACTCTGTCAAGGTCTGTGTCCCACGTCTGCAGCTGGAATGGAGGCTCTCTGGACCCTTTAGAAGGTCAGTGGTGCTGGGCTGGGGTGGCCGGGAAGGCTGGGTGTGTGCTTGTGGGATTCATTTGCCTGCTCCTGGATACAGAATTTAGCAGGAAGTGGTTTTCTGCAGCCCTGGGGTCACTGGTCTTGGGGACAGTTAGCCAGGCCCCAGGCCAGGGGCTGCAGCTTCGTGTGCTCTTGCTGGAGACTTTTCTTTCTATCTAGCATCGTATGCTAGATGTCCACGGACAGAAGCCCTGGAAGGACTGGGGGAGAAGAAGGAGGGAGCATTAATTCCAGCTGGATTTGGTGGATGTGTGGCTGCATCTCCCCCTCCCCCGCCACACACACACCTTATATGGTGCCTGGCGCTCAGTCTGTGAATGGTGTGGATTCTGGCTCTGAAAGGAACTTGAGTCCAATTCTCCCCTTGGTGTAATTTTAAGTAACTTGGTTAGATGGCAATATTAGCTGGCCCGTAGTTTCTGCTATGTCAGCTACTTTACCTGTGCCATCTCACTTAATCCTCACAGTAGTCCTAGGTATAGGCACTGCAGTCCCACTTTTTTTAAAAATAAATTTATTTATTAATTTGTTTATTTTTGGCTGAGTTGGCTCTTTGTTGCTGCACGCGAGCTTTCTCTAGTTGCGGCGAGCAGGGGCTGCTTCTTGTTGAGGAGCACGGTCTCTAGGCATGCGGGCTCAGCAGTTGTGGCTCACGGGCTCCAGAGTGCAGGCTCAGTAGTTGTGGCGCACGGGCTTAGTTGCTCTGCGGCATGTGGGATCTTCCCGGACCAGGACTCGAACCCGTGTCCCCTGCGTTGACAGGCGGATTCTTAACCATTGTGCCACAAGGGAAGCCCTGCAGTCCCACTTTGTAGCTGGGAAAATTGAAGCACAGAGAGGTTAGGCGGCTTCTCCAAGGTCACATAACCCAGTAGTGGCAGAGTCAGGATTTGAACCCAAACCTCTCTGACACCAGAGCCCACAGTTTTCACCACTGGTCTGAGGTGAAATCAGTGCTTCTTTATGGTGACATTTTGCTTCACTTCTTCCATCGGATCTCTGTCCTGGGACCGCGCTGCTTTCTTTTCCTTTAACCATCAGGGCACCTGTTTCGTCAAGAAGGGGGTGGGGTGCCCACCAAACCAGGGGTCCCTACCAAACCAGGGGTCCCTTTGACTTTGTTCAGCGTTCAAGTGAGTACAGGGACTCGTTCATTCAAGCTGAGACGTTTGCTATATTGAGGGCTTCCTGTGTGCCGGGGCCACAGCAGGAACAGGACAGATGGGGGCCTGCCTCCATGGAGCTGACATCCTGGTGCGGGGTGCTCACCCACCCAGAGAGGGCTTGTCAGCCTCAGCACTAGCGATATTTGGGGCCAGATTATTCTTTCTGGTGGCGGAAGGGCATCCTGCTAGTTATGTGGGGCTTAGCAGCATCCCTGGTCTCCACCAACCAGATGTCAGCAGCATGCCTCCCAGTCGTGACAACCAAAACCGTCTCCTGGGAACACCAGCCCTCGTCAAGACCCCCTGGCTTAGGGGATTCACTGACCCCCCCCCCCAAGAGACTCTGCGTTCCATGACCATCTGACCCTCAGAGGTCCTAGGATGCTGCACACATTTAAACACACAAACCAAGAGGGAGGGACAGGAGGCGACTCACAGACGCCGGGGGCCACCCTGATTTATACCATCTGAACCATTGGGGATTTATTTTGGTGTCTAGTGTGAGCTTAAGGATCTAACTCCATTTCTTTCCCCCAAACAATGAATACAGAGCTTCTCCCCCTGGGCGCTGTGGACACGGGGACCAGATCATTCTCTGGGGTGGGCCATCATGGCCACGGTAGGGTGATGAGCGGCATCCCTGGCCCCACCCACTGGGTGCCGTGGCACCACTCCCCCAGTCAGTGGTAACAGCCAAAAATGTCTACAGACATCACCAAGGGTCCCCTGGACAGGGGGGCGGGGAGAGGGGGAAAATCACCCCCATTGAGAACTACCATTTTAGAATGAGTGCTTGCAGAAAGGCCCAGGTGTTGAGATGGGGATAACAAGGTAGCAACTTCGGACTTCGTGCCAGGAAAGACCCCTGAAGAGGTGATACTGGGACCCAAAGGATAAGAGGGAGCACATCATACAAAAAGCAGGGCAAGGGTGTTCTAGGCAGAGGGAATGGTAAGTGCAAAGGCCCTGAGGTAGGACTGAGTCAGCGTGTTTAGGGGAGATTAAGGCCAGCGTGTCTGGAGATCATGGTCAAGGAGGTGGGGTCAGGAAGGCCATCAGGGAGCAACCACTGTGGGGAATTTGGGTTTATTTGATTTCCAGCAAGTGCCGTGGGTGGTGGCCCCCGAATCGTTTGAAACTCTCATCTCAGGGACTCTCACCTTGGGAGAACCACCCGGTTTCTGGCAAACGCCCGGACAGGTGTTCGAACTTTGAATTTCAGGACAGGGCCTGCACCATCTGCCTCATGAGGAGGCCCTTGGCCTCGGGTGTTCCCCGCAGACTGGAGGGTGGCCTCGAGGAATGGGAGCGGGGAGGGGGCCCACAAGCTGCAGCCCCTCGGTCTGCCCCCCTCGCAGGCTCACCCACCCTGAGGTCAGCCGAGTGGTTAATGCGGAAGGTTAAGAAGGTGCGGCTGGACAACACAAACACAGGACGTTGGAGAAGGTAAGGGGCATGCCGTGGGAGCCTGGTCGGTGGGGACGCGGTAGAGGTTCCCGAGCTTCCAGCAGAGTCTTAGGTCTGGGAAGGCACCTTGGCCACCCCGACGTTTCTGCATTTCCCCAGGGTGCGCGTCTGGCTGTTCTGCGTGGGCGGCAGCGTGGGCTAGGGAGGGGTTGTTCAGCCTTGGCATTTTTGACACTGGGGCTGGGTCCTTCAGTGCCCGCACTGGCATTGTAGGGTGTGGAGCATCACCCACCCGTCACGATAACCACAGATGTCCCCAGACATCACCCCGTGTCCCCTGGGAATGGGATCAGCCCCAGGTGAGAACCCCTGGCCAGATGGCCAGGATGTGGGTTTTGGGGTCCAACAAACTGGGGCTCCTGTCCTTCCTCGTGGGTGACTTTGGGCAAGCCACATGACCTCTGAGCCTACTTTCCAGTCCAAATGAGGACGAACCCAGAACTCACTAACCAGGGTTGCAGTGAGGATTAAACGTAATCATCCACACAAGGCCCAGGTGCTTGTAAGTTCCACGTGTGGGGCCCGGCACGGGATGAAGGGGCCACGGGAATTCCGCACCCTAGCCGACCTCTCTCACCATCAGTTTTCTGATCCTCAGGCTCATCTGCTTTTAGGGAGCGCAAGGATCGGGGAGGCAGGAAGGGAACGGAAAATGGTTCTGGAAGACAGGGCTGACGCTAAGCACAGTCACTTGTGTCCCGGATGTGGGCTCTGAAAACGGGTGGTGTGCGTACATTCGGGTGTCAGTTAGTGATGGGACCCCGAGTCTCGTCTCTCATGTGCACTAGGTACCACGTGGGCACGGGCTGGGCTGCACACTGACTTGAAGAAGCTGAAGGCCCAGGCAGTGCCAGGGCATATGGCCTTCATAGGGCAGAGGATGGCCTGCTGCTTCCAGGGAACCGCACCCGCAGGCATGCGCGAGTTCCCTGAGGGCCACTCTGAGGCATTTCCGGAGTGTGGCGGGCCCCGCCCCTCCCCTCCCCTCGTGCCTTATGAGAATCTGCTTCCCTCATCACTGGCCGCGCCTGGGTCTCCACCTGGTGCCCCTGTGGGCAGGTGGTCCCAGCCCGTGAAGCACTGGCTCAGACAGATCACAGAATGCCATCGGGCCTCGACTGTGACCGCACCAACGGGTCCCGAGCTGTGCCCTGGCGGCATCGTGGGCTGTGAGGCGTCCTACCGATTGGCAGAAGGAGAGCGTAGGTGGACCTGGCCTAAGTGGCTTAGAATCCACTTTGATTTCCCCAGCTGTGTAAACTCTTGAGGCAAGAAGCCGAGCCCCAGCTGGCACTGAATGAGACGGGGCCGGCACAGGCTTGCTTCCTACAGGCTGCATTGCATTCACCTGTTCCCCCTCCGAGGCTCCCTCTGCGTCTGGGAAGGAGAGGGGCGAGCGGAGGGCCGGGGTGTGTAGCAGCAAGCCTTAGCCTGGGAGCTCAGGCTGCCTGGCCACATCTAGAAGATTCCTAGAACTTTCTCCCGATGTTTCATCTCGTTTCGCATCTCCTGGATCGTGTTTTTGCTTCCTGGGCTCTCTGCGCGGATCGGAGGCAAGATCATTTTCATCGTTCTTTGTTGTGGAAAGAAGTCATGAGATTCCGGGAGTGCTTCCGCCAGCCTCTCCGCTTCTGGGGTTCCCCGTGGGAACCCTGGAGGCCACGGTCTGTTCTTTTGCCGTGAGCGGGGCTTGAATTGTGGCAGCCGAGTCGGTGGGGGGGGCTCGGCGGGTTAGAGGACATCCCCTGCCTTGGTTTTCTGGGCTTGGTGCCAGCAGCGCTTGGGGCTGTGTGGGCTCTGCAGCGCTCAGCCGGTCCTGGCCCAGCCCCTGCCCAGCACCGCCTGTGGCCCCTGCCGCCCTCGAGGTGAACCGCAGCTCTGCGGCAGGCTGGGACGGGCCACGCGTGCCCCTCGGCAAGGCTTCCGTCCTTCCAGGGTTTGCTTTATTTGACCTGAGGGCCCCGAAGTCTCTGATGGCCTGCGGTCCGTGTCTTCAAAGCCGCCGTGGGAGGAGCTGAAGTGTCTGGGGGACAGGACACGCCAGCTTGGTGCCCCGCCACCGCTCTTCCCCAGCCCGGCTGGGTCAGGGAGGACTGAGCAGGGGTCGCGGTTGGAAAGGGCACTCTGATAATCAGCCCGCAGTGGGTGCTCAGGAACCATGGGAACCGCCTCGTGTCTCTTTCTCCCCTTGCCTCTCAGAGCGGGCAGGGGTCCTTTGTCCTGTGGTGGTCACTTCAGGGTCTCGTATTGGCAAGGGGCAAAGCCTTCTGGGAGTCTTAAGCCTCCCACTGGAAGGGGGGGCACCAGCTCTGTCCATGACTTCTCTAAAGCCGTCCCCTCCTGCAAGGGAACACAGACTTGTGCCTGCAAAGCCGCTAATCCCAGAGGATGAGGAATCCCAGCGTCTGGCGAGGCCTTCAGCCATTCGGTGCCCTCGCAGGAAATCGAGCCCGGCCCACTCACATTGGCTGGCCTCGCTAGACGACCCTGGCTCTTCCAGAACCGGGTCACCGTGGCCATGTTTAGATTTCCCTAAAACAAATATTTGTCTGGCCAGCCCTGTTCAGTCAAGAAGTGTGCTGAGCAGCGGGGGTGGGGGTAGGGGGGAGCCGTTGCACAGCAGCCGCTGCCCCTGGAGGGGGAGGAGAGAGTGGGATGGCCTCTGGGGGAGGGTTGCACATCCATCCTCTCATGTGGAGCTCCCCCGATGTCCAGCGAATATCTGCCTGGGCCTCTGAGCACCTCTGGTGAGGCACGAGAGGTTCCCCCGCTGGCCAGCAAGCTGACAGCACCGGTGAGGAGGTTTGCAGACCCACTGCTTAACGCTCAGTTCTTGGTGCGGGAGCGACTGTGTCTCCCAGCGGGCTGTAGGGGAGACCATGATTTCTGTGGCTCTCCGAGGAATGCCTCCTGTGTGCCGGGGCCGTGTGAGGTGCTGAGACGCTGCTGTGAACGGGACAGACGCCGGGGAGACAGAAAGGGGACCCGTGAACAGCCACTGTGACGAATGCTCGGAGGGAAGGGCAACCAGGTGGCAGGTGAAAGGTGCACGGAGAGACAGGTTTTGGTACAGATGTTCATCTGAGGACCCGACAGATACTTAAGCTGAGATCTGATTAGAACTTAGTCCAGTAGAAAGAGGGAAAAAAGTGTTCCAGGCAGAAAGGATAGCACATGCAAAGGCCCTGGGACAGGAAGCAGTCTGGCCTGTTTGGGCAGCTGAGAGAAGGCCAGTTTGCCCGAGGCCTAGTAATGAAGGTGGGTGAGGTGTGAGGGCCTGGCAGAGGTCAGAGGGCAGAAACCGTCGAAGGCCGTGGTGAGCGCTGGTTTTTAACCCTGGAGGGTGTGGAAAAACAAGGAAGGGTTCTAAGTCAGGGTATCAGATTTGCAGTGCATGTGCAGTCACGCTGAGAGACGGTTGCGGTCATTCAGCTGAGAGGTGATGGTGGCCTGGATCTCAGGATTCGTGGATGGAGAGAAGAGGAATGATTTGAGAAATACTTAGGCGGGGCAGGGAAGGTTGCACGGGGCTGGGGCCCTGCCAGGGGAGTTGGAGAGTCTGATGGGAGGCAGCTTGTAAGTGGAACCTAGGTACCGCTCCCCGCCCCACCTTCTCATTGTCTTCCCACCCGTCCCTCCCACCTCGTAGCTTCTCGCTGAATTCCGAGGGGGCGGAGAGGATGGCCACTGGGGCGCCGACATCCGACCGGGGCGACGCAGTCGAGATGGAGGACCCAGCCTCCCGCTTCCAGGTGCAGAAGCACTCGTGGGACGGGCTCCGGAGCATCATCCATGGCAGCCGCAAGAACTCGGGCCTCATCGTCAACAAAGCTCCACATGACTTCCAGTTTGTGCAGAAGACGGACGAGTCGGGCCCCCACTCCCACCGCCTCTACTACCTGGGTAAGCCCCCGGGCTCCCCTCGGACCCCCACGGCTGCCCTCGAGCCGGGCAGCATTTCTGGGACAGCCGTTACTAAGTCCTCTAGTCTCCAGATGTTGGCCAGTCCAATTAGTTAGAAGGTCCCAATAGAGGGCCTGGCCCTGGGCAAACTGTCCCATGAATGACGTAGTGCTGCCCATGTTGTGATGCCACCCATGGATGACATCTGTTTACAGTGAAAGTCTGGGGCAAGGGTCCCCCACGGGGCTCAGATGTGTATGTGACCAGAGCAGAGGGCAGTCCTGCTCCATCTGTGTTACAGCAGCACCATGGTTCGGGCCTGGCCTGTGGGTCTGAGGCCCTGAGATTGTTTCCAGCCCTGGTCAGCGGGGCCCGCCCCCTGAGTCACTTCCCCGCCACCTGGGCTGGGCTGGGCTGGGCCTGGCTAGTGAACAACTTGACTTCCCCTCAGTGGGAGTTGAAAGTAACTCAAGTAGATGCCTGCCGGCTAGCAACGCGTTAAGAAGGAACCTGAGGCTCAAGGAAAGGTGCCACGGTGGCATAACCGTGTGCCTCGTGGGCTGACAGTTGGGGTTTGTTCTCCCTGCCCAAGATCCCTGGCGGCTAAGCACGTTAATGGCTAATCACGTCTGCCTCCTGGTATGTGCCTTGAGAGCAGCACTTTCTACGTCATTGGCAATTATTTATGTGTTTGTGTTCCCTGCCGGCCTTCGGGGCACAGATGAGGCCTCGTGTACACCTGTGGCCTCAGCAGCTGGGCCAGGGCCTGGCTCCTGGTAGGGGGACAGCAAATATCCGTTGAGCAAATGAATTTCGCTTAAAGGTCTTCCAGGGCAGAAAGGAACAGTGCCAAGCATGTCCCTTTGTAAGTAGCCTGACACGTTATTGTTGGTCCAGAGCAGGTTTTTAACCTCAGCACTGGACATTTGAGGCCAGCGCTTTCTCTGTGTATCCTCAGCCTGCCCCCAGTCAGCCCTCAGTCAGTATTGGAAGCGAGTGATGGAGTGAATGAATGAGTGAAGGTCATCCCCTGCCTGAGGCTGACCCCATGCCGAGGACCGTGAGAATGACTGAGCTGGACGCCAGACGGCTCTCCCTTTCCCACAGTCCACGAGTCCATGCCGTCTCTCCTCCTAGAGGCCCATGTGGAAACCAGATGGCAGCTTGGCAAGCAGAGGCAGAGAGGGGAATGGTCTAGAAGGGTCGGCAAGCGACGGCTGTCTGTTTTTAGAAATCTAGTTTGGCCGGTGCACAGCCATGCCCACTGGTTTACAGACCGTCTATGGCTGCTTTCGAGCATAATTGCAACAGAGGTCATATGGTCCGCAAAGCCAAAAATACTTACTGTCTCTGGCCCCTTGCAGAAAAATGTTTGCCAACTCTAGCCTAGGAGAGATTAGGGCATGCTTCAAGTTTCATTTACCCAAGGGAGAGTTGGCTGTTAGGACCGAAAGTGGCCAAGGCTCTGGGACAGTGGTGAGCTGTTGCCTCTCTCTTTTTTTTTCCTGTGGTTCTGTGGCCCCCCAATCCCTTTCTCCCAACGCAGTCTCTGTTGGGCCTCTCACTCTCTCAAGTTCAAGGTGCCGTCCTGGTCACGGTACTTACATGAGTTTCCTGGGGCTGCTACTGAAACAAATGCCCACCAACTCAGTGGTTTAAAACAACAGAAACGTATTCTCTCTCAGTTCCGGAAGCCAGAAGTCTGAAATCAGTTTCTCTGGGCCAGTCAAGGTGTCCGCAGGGCCAGTCTTCTTCCGGAGGCTCTAGGGGAGAATCCGTTCTTTGCCTCTTGAGGCTTCTGGCGGCCACCGGCATTCCTTGGCTTGTGGCTGCGACACTGCAGTCTTTGCGTCTGTGGTCTCATCGCCTCCTCCTCTCCTGTGTGTCTGTAATCTCTCTGTCTCCCTCTGATAAGGCATGAGATTACATTTAGGGCCCACTGAGATAATCCAGACTAATCTTCCCAGCTAGAGGTCTTTAACGTTATCCCGTCTGCAAAGGCCCTTCTACCAGGAAGGTAACACAGTTTCCAGGGATTAGGACACGAGCGTAGCCGTTGTTAAGCCAACCACAGAGCTGCCGAAAGGGACAGAAATGCTCCGAGCTACTTTGAGCCACCAAGGGCCCCTCATAGTAAGGACACGGGTGTGTCAGGGAACCCCCCAGCCTCATGACCAGCATTGAGAAGCCCAACCATATGGAGTCCAGGCATCTGCCCTCGTATGTTTCTCTCCGTGGATCCACCCTCACTGCCCACCTACCTTCCACTGCCACACTCCCGGGATTGCACGTCTGGTTCCAGCCACCAGCAGAAATGGACCAGCTTTCTCTGAATTTCTGGGACAGCGAGTATGATTGGCTCAGACATCCACTCATCCAGTCATCCTTGGCCTGGGGCGGGCGGTCCCTGCCATCTATAGCAGGTGCTGAGAGCCCACTCTTGTAGGGGGCAGCTCCAGACAAGGACTGTGGACCCACTACGGCTCCAAAAAGTGCCTAGAACAGCCCAAAGCCATCCTACTTCTCTTGGGGTGACGTTGCTCACCCTTGAGCTGATCCAGTCTGCATCACTCAACACCCTTGGGGTACCCTTGACCTCACTCCATGTCCAAGTTCCTGGGGCAGGTCTCCCCAGAACCCCCATGTATTTATAACCTGTCTGCACTAGCCTGGTGCCGGGGGAATGCTGGCAGCCAGAACAGAAAGGACCTCTAGGGGCGATGCCCAGCCCGCCCCCTGCTCCCCTGGGACCCCTGCCTCCTGGGCGGCTTGCCAGTCACCGTCCTCTGGGAAGGCTCATTGGGAGGCCAGTGCACGTGGGATGGAACAGAAAAGGGAACGTGCCTGCTGCTTGGGCATGTCCCCAGAAGATGGTTCCAGGGCTCAACTGCTCCTAGCAGGTCGGCTCCTCCCCCCTGCAAACGAGTGTCCTGCATTCGGTGGAGGAGGGCACGGGGCCCCAGACAGCACTGGGGGTCCCTTAGGGGGTCCCTCGTGTCCTGTGTCCAGGTCCAGGGTCACACGCTCCACGTGACCCCTCATCCAGGCCACGCGGTGTTTGCCCAGGCCTGGGCTACCTGCCGTGCTGGTGGGCTTTGGGGTGGAGTGCTGTCCCCAGAGATGGAGTAGAGCTGGTAAGAGGAGGCACGGGGGGACCGTGACAGCAGAAGTCAGCGGCCGTGGTCAGCCGTCCCAGACCCTTGCCGAGCACACCGGCACAGGTGCCTGCCGAGGGCAGCTCCTCCAGGGAATGTGCCGGGATGGGCTGTTCCGTGTCACTGCTTATGAATTGTTGGCGGGGGGAGGCAGCTCTGATGTCCTTGGCAAGGCTGCACCGTTGATTTCCTGTTTGGAAGGCTCCGGCTCCCAGAGAGCCTGCGGACAGGGGCTGCCCAGAGCCCACAGCGCTCGGCCGAGAGTGGCCACCTGCTCCCTCCCTGCTTTCCACGCTGGCCCTCCCAGCCACCACGCTGCGCTGCGTGGTGTTTGCTTTTTTTTAAATTGAGATGTAATTCACAGCCCATAAAATTCCCTCTCTTAAAGGTGGAGAGCTTGGTGGTTTTGGGTACAGTCACAGTATTGTGCAACCATCCGCAGTCAAATTCCAGAACATTCCATCACCCCAGAAAGCAACCCTGTGCCCATTAGCAGTCACTCCCTATCCCCCTCCCCCAGCCCATAGCGACCCACTGACTTGCTTCCTGTCTCTGGATTTGCCTGTTCTGGACGTTTCACAGAAATGGAATCACAGGGACTTCCCTGGTGGTCCAGTGGTTAAGACTCCGTGCTTCCACTGCAGGGGGTGCGGTTCCATCCCTGGTCTGGGAACTAAGATCCCACAAGCCGTGTGGCCAAAAAAAAAAAAAAGAAAGAAATGGAATCATGCACTGCATGATTCTCGTCCCAACTTGTCTTGTGAACTTCGGAAGATGGCCGCGTCGGCAACTCAGACGGGCGGCGTCACATCCGTGCCTCTAGCTGGGAATGATTCCGGCTGTGGCAGCTTAGAGAGTCCTTAGAAGTCGAATTGTGAATGCTTCCCACTTGTAGCTTTGCGTTTTCACTCTTTTTTTTACTAACTATACTTCATGAGGAAAGTTTGTCATGAGTGGAAGACGTGAGTCACTTGCCATATTGAGAAGCTACCCATAAGAGTTACTGTGGTGGAATAGGTATTATTTATGAAGCTCTATCTAGCTCTGGAGGTGCCAAGCTTGGGGGGCGGCCCGCCTCTTCTCCCACTCTTAGAAGTGAGAGCACTGGGGCTCCCCTGGTGGCGCAGTGGTTGAGAGTCCGCCTGCCGATGCAGGGGACGTGGGTTCGTGCCCCGGTCCGGGAGGATCCCACATGCCGCGAAGCGGCTGGGCCCGTGAGCCGTGGCCGCTGAGCCTGCGTGTCCGGAGCCTGTGCTCCGCAACAGGAGAAGCAACAACAGTGAAAGGCCTGCGTACAGCAAAAAAAAAAAAAAAAAAAAGAAGTGAGAGCGCCTACGAGGAAGAGAGGCCAGCACCAAACCGAGCCTTCCTCCTGGAGAAGTTTGGGATTGAGAGGGGTCAAAGCGGGACGCCTGCTTTCTGTGACCCGCTGTTGGCCACAGCACATTCCTGGGCCACCGCAGAGCATCCCGCCTGCTGCCGGGGGGCTCTGCCCCAGTCCCTCACCTTGTTGCCCAGAGAGTGGGGAACCCGAAGCTTCCCGAGAACCATTCTGCTCCCGCCATTAACTTTGTTAATAGCCATGGTACCGTCATCCATTGAGGCAGAGGCACTTCTGGACAGTGGTTAGGACTTCGTGCTTCCACTGCAGGGGACATGGGTTTGATCCCTGGTCGGGAAACTAGGATCCCACACAGGGTGTGGCGTGGCCGAAAGAAACCTGCTTAGAAGACACGTCCTTGTTTTATTTGCCGCTGTTTGTGCTGAGTGCTTTTTACCTCTTAACTCACTTAGTTCACACAGAGGTCTCACCAGGCAGCTACTGTATTTTACAGCTAAGGTTACATTAGCTCAGTGGTTCTCAGTCGGGGTGCTCCTGCCCCAGGGGATGATGCTCAGCAGTGTCTGGGGACATCTGTGGTTGTCACACTGGGGGTGCTCTTGGCATCCAGTGGGTGGGGCCAGGGAGGCTGCTCCACACCCCCCAGTGCCTGGGACGGCCCCCCAGAGGATGACCAGTCCCGGTGTCCGCAGCACCAAATGGGAGAGGCTGGATTGGATACACATTTCCCAGTCCTTCTGGAGCTTTGCCCGTTCTCTGATCCTTGATTAATTCCTGGACCAGAGCCCAACCTGTGGAGAGTTGGGAATCACTGACCAACCCCCCCCCGTTTTTCATCCTCGTGTGTGCTGTTTCTTTTTATTTATTCACATATTTATTTTGGCTGCGCCAGGTCTTAGTTGCGGCATGCGGACTTCTTAGTAGTGGCATGCATATGGGATCTAGTTCCCCAAGCAGGGATCCAGCCCGGGCCCCCTGCATTGGCAGCATGGAGTCTTACCCACTGGGCCACCAGGGAAGCCCCATTGTGCGCTGTTTCTTCAGTAACTGAGGCTAAGATATTCGGCACTAACATCTCAGGTGGAATTGCCTGCTGCTCCTGCTGGCGGGTGTAACCCAGGGTCCGTGGCCTCTCTGGGGAGGGGTGTGCCGTCAGGGTGCTGTAGAAGCAGGAGGAAGCAGCCGGGCCCAGCCATGGGGAGTCAGGGCCCGAGGCCGGTCCCGCCCGAGTCCCTCGCCCCGACCCTGGCAAGGGCGCCCATTCTGGTTTTCCTCTCTTCCTCCCAAGGGATGCCCTATGGCAGCCGAGAGAACTCCCTCCTCTACTCCGAGATCCCCAGGAAGGTCCGGAAGGAAGCGCTGCTGCTCCTGTCCTGGAAGCAGATGCTGGATCACTTTCAGGTGAGCCATGGGAGTTGGGCCCTCCTGGTGGGCAAGGCAGGTGGGCGCACGGCAGCCCCTTCTTCGGCCTCACTCAGCTTCCTTGGGCCCTGCACACACCCCACCCCTCCTGAGGGGGTCCCAGCCCATCCCCCGCTTAACGGCAGCCCCTCAGAGAGGAGCGCCTGGCCCTGTACACCTGTGCCACGCCCGCCCCCTCCCTTTGGTGCACACCCGAGCCCCAGCGTGTAGCTTGCGGTGACAGCTCCCGTCAGAAGCACGTCTTCCTCTTAAATGCCTCACCAACGACATGCGAGTAACTTGGGCCGAGACCCTTTTATAGAAATTTAGCTAATAATGGATGTCGCCCAAAGGCACCTCGCTTCCAGAGGGGCAGACAGCCGGTGAGCGGCAAGAGTGCTTTGTGCGCTGGTGTATGTTGATTTATTTTTGATCAAAAATAAAATATGACAGTACGCAGGGAAGGGAACCCGTGCAGCCCCTCTCTCTTGCCTGTCCCCTGTCCCGGGCTGACCAACTCCTATTCACATGGCTTTCCTCGCAGCGTGGGGCTCATTGTGCTTTGGATTCTGCTCTTTAAAAATGCATTTCTGGGAATTCCCTGGCGGTCCAGTGGTTAGGACTCCGCGCTTCTGCTGCAGGGGGCGCAGGTTCGATCCCTGGTCGGAGGACTAAGACCATGCATGCCACGCAGCACAGCCCAAAAAAAAAAAAAAAAAAAAAATTTAATAAATTATAAAAATAAAAATGTATTTCTTCCCTTTAACGTTCCTCTGAATTTCCACATCATCTTCAGAATTCTTCTTGGGGCAGCTGCATGGTGTCCACCATAGTTTACCTGCCCGCCCTGCCCGTGGTCAGGCGTGGAATCTGCCCCACGCCTACCCATGCCAAGAGCATGAACGGCTGGTGGTGGGTGGCTTCAGCTCGAATGCTCTCGCAGGAAGAGGCTGTGACCAGGGAGGGAGGGCGGGGGTCTGTAGGGTGTAGGGTGGCCCTGGGGGCGGAGGAGGGCCTCGTGTGTCCTAGAGCGATTTGGTGGGGGGTGAGGAGGTTGCAACTACAGGTGAGCCCCGCAGCCCTGCCCGTCTGTGCCACTCTGTGGCCAGGGTGCTGGAGCCTCCAGCTGCTGATGCCGGTGTTCCGCCCCACCCCCGGCCCCGCCCAATGTGTCCCCAGGCCACGCCGCACCATGGGGTCTACTCCCGGGAAGAGGAACTCCTGCGGGAGCGGAAGCGCCTGGGCGTCTTCGGCATCACCTCCTACGACTTCCACGGCGAGAGCGGCCTCTTCCTCTTCCAGGCCAGCAACAGTCTCTTTCACTGCCGGGACGGCGGCAAGAACGGCTTCATGGTGAGCCCCGCTCTCTGGTGGGGGGGAGGCGGGGCAGGTGGCGGCCTCCTGACCCCCTGAGCTGGGTCTCTGTGTGTCCCCAGGTGTCCCCCATGAAGCCCCTGGAAATCAAGACCCAGTGTTCCGGACCCCGGATGGACCCCAAGATCTGCCCCGCTGACCCCGCCTTCTTCTCCTTCATCAACAACAGCGACCTGTGGGTGGCCAACATCGAGACGGGCGAGGAGCAGCGGCTGACCTTCTGCCACAAGGGTGAGGCCGGGTGGAGGGCGCCGGGAGGAGGGCGGGGCAGACGGGAACCGGCACCCCTGGTGTGGTCTGTCATCACAGCCACCAGTCCAGCTTCTAGAAAGACTCCCACCCCTGTCACTGTGCTCCCCGCCGGACCACCAGGCGCCTTCCCAGACCGTGATCCCACGGCCCCACTCCCATGGCTCCCCCTCTGGCCCCACAAAGAGTCCAGCTGCCTGGCTCAGGGTCTTCCTCCGCGTGAATCGCCCCGGCCACTGGGACCTGGCCTCCATGCCGGACACTTGTGCGCCTCTGCTCCCCTCAGCCCCTCCTGCCTCCGCTCTCCTGTCCCCATGCCATGCTTCCAGCCCAGAACTCACCAGACCCGGCCTTCCCCTCAGGCCCCTGCTTGCCGACAGTGACATCAATCCTGTGCAGATATATCTGCGGGACTGCATGGGTTGTGGCCTCTGACCCTGATCCCTGCCTCCTGTCCTGCCCCAAGGCTCTGGTGCCCTCTCACTAAACCTGAGCTTCTCAGCCAGGGGCGACTGGGGTACTGGCCATGTGCTGAGACATTTTCAGCTGTCACAGCGAGGTGAGGATGCTCCTGGCATCGAGTGGGTGCGGCCAGGGAGACTGCTGCACACCCCACAGCACCCAGGATGCCCCCACAGAGAACGGTCCGGCCCTGATGTCAGCCGTGCCAGGGGAGAAGCCCTGCTCTAAACCAGACTCCTCATCTCTCGCCCGGCCCCCTCCCCATCCAGGCTTGTCCAGTGTCCTTGACGACCCCAGATCTGCGGGTGTAGCCACCTTCGTCATCCAGGAAGAATTTGACCGCTTCACTGGCTACTGGTGGTGTCCCACAGCCTCCTGGGAGGGTAAGCGCCTTTCCATTTTTAGAAACACTTCTGCAAACACTTCTTCTGTTAGCAGAAGCACAATGTACATGCTGGTCTGCTCTTTGCTCTTTTCATTTAAGATAAACCTCAGCAACCTTCCCATCAATATCCGTGTCTCAGTCCTTTGAGGCTGCTGTGACACTACCACAGCCAGGGCGGCTTATAAACAGCCGGCATTTATTTCTCACTGTTGCAAGGGCTGGGAGTCCAAGTCCAAGGCAGATTCGGTGTCTGGTGAGGGCCTCTTCCTTGTTCATGGATGCTGTCATATCAGCCTGTCCTCACATGGTGAAGGGTCAGGGAGCTCTCTGGGGTTCCTTTTTTTTTTTTTTTTTTTTTTTTGTGGTATGCGGGCCTCTCACTGCTGTGGCCTCTCCCGTTGCGGAGCACAGGCTTCGGACGCACAGGCTCAGCGGCCATGGCTCACGGGCCCAGCCGCTCCGTGGCATGTGGGATCTTCCCGGACCGGGGCACGAACCCGTGTCCCCTGCATCGGCAGGCGGACTCTCAACCACTGCGCCACCAGGGAAGCCCTGGGGTTCCTTTTTATAGGGGCACTGATCCCCTTCATGAGGGCTCCACCCTCGTGACCTAATCACCTCCCAATACATCACACTGGGGGGTAGGGTCTAACATTTGAATTCTGTGGGGACACAGACATTCGGTCCATTGCAGTCAGCACCCAGAGAATCCTTTAACTGTGGATGTCCTGGGGGCGTGGATGTACCACAGTTTAGTTAAGAAGTCCACACTGATGGGCACTTTGGCTGTTGCCAGTTTCCGGTTTTGGTTTTGCTTTGGTGTTGTAAACAATACTGCAGCGAAATCTTCCTACATTTATTCTCGTGACCTCCTAGGAGTATGTTAATGGTCCTCAGCCAGGGTGGTCTGTCCTGCCCCCCACGCGCAGGGGACACTGGGCCGTGTCTGGGGACATCTGTGGTTGTCACGACTGGGGGTGCTCCCAGTATCGAGGGGGTGGGGGCAGGGGTGCTGCTCCACACCCCACCCCAGGGTGGCCCCCCGCAGAGAATGGCCCGGCCCTAATGTCTGCAGCGCCAAGTATCGAAAATCCTGCCTTAGAGAAAATTCCCAGCTGTAAGAGAGATGAATTGAAGCTACATGCATCTTAAATCTTGACGGGTTTTGCCAACAAGTTAGAAAGAAGCCAGATCAGCAGACCACTTTGTATCTGTTTTTCTGTGCTGTGCGTGAGGCGAGGGTGTCTTATCTCCCCTGTTCAGTGGACCAAAGTCTGTTTCCTGAGCGCGGGGAGAGTCGTTTCTCGGGGTGCGTGAGTACCATCACACCCTCTCCTGCACGAGCAGGAGCGGGCCAGGCCTCCGCTGCGCACAGAGTCCTCCCTGGCCTTGGCGCCTCTGTGTGCGTCCGTGGGCGAGTGGCCACGCAAGCCAGGATGCTGGGGACCAGGCACTGGCCGTCCACCGCCTCAGCCGAGTGCCGCTTCATCTGCTAGTCGCCCCTGCCTTGACTTCAGCGTGTCTTCTCCTTAAATCAATTTGAAAAGAAAACATCATGGTCCTTCCATGAGTAGAAGCTAGGCATGAAAACCGTGCCGCGGAGAGAAACCAGCGCCGAGCATGCTAGCCAGCGCCCAGGTAAAGGATGACTCGCCAGCGTCAGGCGCCTAAGGGCTGCTGGTGCTGCCGAGACGGGGCGGGGATCAGCACGTTCCTGGGGAGGACGCCGCACACGCTCCCCCTTCGTCTGGGCCGGGGTCTTTCACCACCGCAGTGCTGTGTGTGCCCGTGGTCTGTGTCTCTGGGGAAAAGGGCTCCAGGTCAGGAGTCAGGGTCCCGGGTCAGGTCACTCAGCTTGTGACTCTGCGTGCCCGAAGCAGGTGACCATCCACCCTTCGACTTCCGGCCTATAAAGTGAGGTCTCTCCCCCTCGGCCCTGTGGCCACGGAGGTTGGGTCATTCTCTGTGAGGGGCCGTGGTGACTCAGTGTGTCACCTGTCACCTGAGTTGTGACAGCCACAAATGTCCCCAGACAGTGCCACATGGCCCCTGGGGACACAGAATGGCCCCTGGTTGCCATCCACTGGTCTCAGTGACGTCAAGATACTCACTCTACTATTCTTAACAGCTCAGAACCCCTCAGATAGAGCCCCTGAATGCTGAGGCCAAGGGACGTTTACCCCGTTTGCTGTAGCCCCACTCATGGCATGCACCCGTGGAGCTACATGACCGTAGCAACCCAAGAGGGTCTTTCCTGGCCAGGAAACTCAGGGCCCCGGAACAACCCATGCCCAGTGGACAGACATCGGAGCCCTTATCACTGAGTCTGAGCTGCAGCACTTCCACTGCCTCAGCCCTGTGGCTGCCAGCGCCCCATAGAGCAGGTGTGGAGACCTGAAGGCAGGGTGGGCTTGGCCGAGGTCAGCGGATGTCATTGGTTCGTCCTAGTGAGTCAGGCGAGGGTACAGGAAGCAGATGGGGACCCTTCTCGGCAGCCGAGAAAGGGACAGCCGTGGGCTCCGTCCCCTTGATGTTGGCATTGCCAGTGCTCACGCCCCTTGCTAGGCTGTCAGCTCCCGGTGATTCACTTACTTCTCATGACAGCTTTCACTGTACCCCTTCTTGAGCCCTGCCCCAAGCGTTAGTCTGCTCGGGCGGCCGTGACCACGTCCCACAGATGGGGCAGCTCAGACGTCACAGCCTGGAGGCTGGACGTCTGAGATGGAGGTATCGGCAGGTTTGGCTTTTTCCAAGGCCTCTCTCCTCAGCTTACAGACGGCTGCCGTCTCCCCCCGTCCTCACGTGGTCTCCCCTCTGCGTGTCTGTGTCCTAACCTCTTTCTATAGCAACAGCAGTCATACTGTCTCAGGGCCACCCTCAGGGCTGCATTTTAACCGAATCACCTCTTTAAAGACCCCGATCTCCAAATACAGTCCCGATCTGAGGTCCAGGGGTTGAGACTTGAATGTAGGAATTGGGTGGGCGTGTGGTTCAGCCCGTAAGTCCCCACGTGGCCATCTCCCTTGCCTTCCCGTGCTGGGAAGAGCGCCGTTCTTGCTCTGGCTTTACAGGGAAGGAAATCGAGGCCCCAGGAGGACATGTGACTGGCTTCAGGCCTAGTACACGGCAGAGCTGGGTTTCTGGCCCCAGGGACCATTCTTGTCTGGGCCCTGCCATGGTAGAGCAGAGTCCCCGTGTTGGCTGGGGGGTGCGGGGCGGCAGAGGGGACACCCGGCACCCTCAGCAGCTGCCCTGCCCCCTCCCAGGTTCAGAAGGCTGCAAGACGCTGCGGATCCTGTACGAGGAAGTGGACGAGTCCGAGGTGGAGATCATTCACGTGCCCTCTCCCGCGCTAGAGGAGAGGAAGACGGACTCCTACCGGTACCCCAGGACAGGTGAGGGCCCAGGACACATGAGGGCGGCTCGGCTCTGAAGCCTCATAGAACACGGTGAGGCACCAACCAGGATGGGCCCGCAAGACCCAGACAGGGATGGACCCGGAGAAGCAGGCTGCACTTGGGAACAACAGCCAGGCCAGTGCCACCGTCAGTGGTGACTGGTGTCCTGCCTCGGGGCCCAGGAGACAGTAGGAGCCCTGGGGAGGCAGTGGGAGGTGTGGGCCCCCTCCGGGGGTGCATCAGACACTCACTGCCTTGTGAGAATACAGGGTTTGCCCAGAAATACATGGAAGTCCCAGAAATCTACCAATTCTTAAACGTGGCTCGAATCATTTAAAAATACTTAGCAGGACTTCCCTAGCGGTCCAGTGGTTAAGACTCCACGCTTCCACTGCAGGGGGCACGGGTTCGATCTCTGGTCGGAGAACTAAGATCAGTTCTTGCTAACTGTGGGCCGTGCTGGGCAGAGCCTTCCTACGGAAACTTCCAGTCCCTGGTGTGAATGGGGAAGTCGGTCCTTCCCTTCCCATGTTGGAGAGACGAGGAAACAGAGGCACCGAGACATTACGTGCTGGAGTGCTAGAGCCACGGGGGCCAGAGTTGAGATCCGTCGTAGGAATAACGGGCCTGAACCAAATCCCACCCTGGAGGGCATGTCTCGGTCACCCCAGCCTATAGGCCACCTGCCTCCCGACAGCTGAAGACTGGCTGTGTCACTGGGACGCGGGCCACCTTTCTGCATCATTGGTGCTTTTGTTACGGGCGTGTGCTGTCTTTGTAGCCAGCATTCAAGCTCTCCAGAGGCAGAGAGGCCTCTTCCTCGTGTTTGTGTCCCCCTCACAGCCCTCCCACCAGCCCAGGCCTGACCTATGTTCTTAAACAGCAGAGACGTTGCCACGTCACTGTCGGGACTAAGGTCCAGGCCCAAAGTCAGACAGTCCTGCCTGGGGGACTTTGTGCCTGGGCCAGAGAGGGTGACGCACCTACAGAGAGACCTTTGGCCACCTGGCGCCTTCCTCCCCTTCCCCCACGCCGGCCATGTCACTGCCTGTGAGGATCACCCCCCACCCCAGCCACCGCCCCCAACACCTGCTCTGAGCCCTCTTGGCGACACCTGCCAGATCCACCTCGCTTTCGTTTCTGCAGGCAGCAAGAATCCCAAGATCGCCTTGAAACTGGCTGAGTTTCAGACCGACAGTCAGGGCAAGGTAAGAGGGGTCTGGGCGCCCGGGAGAAGCTTCTGGATGAGGAGAGGAGGGCCGGGGTGTGCGCTGGGAGACGGGTCCGGAGGCTGCTCGCCCCCATTGCATGGCAGGTGCTTCTCTTGGCCAACTGAACCTGAAGAGGTTCTGCCCGGAGCCCCGGCTTCCAGGCTGGGCCCTGCCGCCCGTCACTCTGAACCTGGACTCCGAGATGGGGAGTGGTGAGCCCAGCCCCACCTGCCTCCAGATGGCCCCGAGGCATGGGGAGGGGATGCCCGGGCACGCGAGGGCGGTGGCTCGCAGAGCTTCCAGAACAGGGAACTCAGAGGGGTGGGGAGCAGTTGCCTGGAGCACCCTGACCTCAGGCCAGGGGTGCCCCACCCCAGCCTCTGAGCAGCTCCTCACATATCACTTCACCGGCCCCATCTGTTCTGCATCCTTCCCTCTGTCAGCTGGTCGTCGTCGCAGACAAGGGTCCTCATCGCCCAGGGAGTCATTCCTTAGGACCCCACAGCCAGGAGGGCAGAGGAGGCTAAGGGGAGAAGGGCTGTAGGGATGCCCAGCCCCACGTGGGGATGTCAGAGGGCGACGCCCCTCACTGCAGAGGTTGGAGCAGGCGGACGAGCCGGGAAGCCCCTGCATATTTTTGCCAAAATGGCTTCTCACGTAATGTTTCATAAAAGAGGCGTGAGATTAAATACACCTATTTTCATGATTGGGGGGGTGGTTTTGGGTTTGGGCATGATTAGGCCCTAACCAAACCCCTTCTGCACTCTTGACCGGAACATTACGGCAGATGCTATAGGGATCTGTCCTAAGTGGCTTTGCTGAGCCCCCACCAGCTGTCGTCAATGGTTCCTGGCCGCGTCGGATGGGCAAGGTCCCGAGGCGGGCGTGGGTTTTGCCCACTGAACAGGCAGGTGGGGCAGGCGGGGGTTGGTGGCAAGCCTGGGTGTGGGCCGTGCTGAGGCCCTGCCCGCCTCTCCTGTCACCCCTCCTGGGGAGATGCCCTGCCAGCCCCGTGTCACCTCCAGGAAGCTGCAGCGGCCAGAGGCTGTGTCTTACCCAAGGCCACCCGGCTCTTCAGTGACAGCCCAGGCCAGAACCCTTGGTTTCCAGGCAACAGGCTGTCACAGCAGAGTACCACTGGGAGGTTTAAGCCACTGAAGTTCATCATCTCCCGGTTCTGGAGGCTAAAGGTCCAAAATCAAGGTGTTGACAGGGCTGACTCCTTCTGAGGCCTTGAGGGAAGATCTGTTCCAGGCAGCCCCCCTTGGCTTGGGGACAGCCGCCTGCTCCCTGTGTCTCGTCACAAGATGTTCTCTGCCTGAGTGGTGCCTCTGTCCCTTTTTATAAGGACACCCGTCCTGTTAGGTTGGGCCCCCCCACCCCAGTACGACCTCATCTGAACTAGTCACATCTGCGACCACCCCGTTTCCAAATAAGGCCCCCTTCTGAGGTACCAGGAGTTAGGGCTCCAACATGTGGAGCCGGGGGGGGACACAGTGTCCCCCAACAGTGGCTGTCTCCTCCTGGGCAGCATATGGGCAGGCCGGACTGTGACCCGAGTCTGCTTTGCCTTTAGATTGTGTCGACGCAAGAGAAGGAGCTGGTACAACCCTTCAGCACACTCTTCCCGAAGGTGGAGTACATCGCCAGGGCCGGCTGGACGCGTGACGGCAAATAGTGAGTGTCTCCCTCACTAGGTAGAAGGTGTCCCTTCGCAGTCATTTTCTACCTCTTCTGCCCAAGTTGGGGCAGACACCTCTAAACCAGGGCCCCAAACCACCACCCGGGGGCCAGATCCAGCCCGCTGCCCGTTACCATACAGCCCACAAGCCAAGAATGGCTTGTCCGTTTTTCGGTGATGCAGGGGGAGATCCAAAGAAGAGTATTTTGGGGGCTTCCCTGGTGGTGCAGTGGTGAGGTCTCTGTGCTTCCACTGCACGGAGTGCGGGTTCGATCCCTGGTCAGGGAACTAAGGTCCCACAGGCCATGCAGCACGACGGGGGGGAAAAGAAAAAAAACTGTCCACTTAGAGTAGAATATGAAACAAAGGATAAATAAAGGCTGAGGATTTGGCAGAAGTCTGCCAAGTTTACAAATGATGTGAGGTGTTTTCAGAACAAGCTGGATTGCACGGTTCTGTCAGCACCCCCGTCTCCCCCTGAGCGGGCGTGCCGGTTACGGACCCTTTGCGTGCCGCAGGGTCACCTGCTCGGGTGTCAGTGAGGTCGGCAAAGGAGGCGCCGTTCTGATCAAACACAAGTGTGGAAAGGGGGCCATCGGGCCCTGGCTGGCCTCCGCTGGCCCCTGAGGTGCCGGTCCTCTCTTGCCTCGCCTCCCAGTGCCTGGGCCATGTTCCTAGACCGGCCGCAGCAGCGGCTTCAGCTCGTCCTCCTGCCCCCGGCCCTGTTCATCCCCACCGCCGAGAACGAGGAGCAGCGGGCAGCCTTCGCCAGAGCCGTGCCCAGGAGCGCCCAGCCGCACGTGGTGTACGAGGAGGTCACCGACGTGTGGATCAACGTAAGGGCAGGGGTGTGTGCCCCGCCCGGGCCAGGGTCCCGCGTCCCCGCCCCCAGCTCCCCAGCTGGACGGGGGCTGGCGATGTGGAGAAGCCAGCTCCGGAGGGAGAGTCGGTGGGGTCTGACCTCTAGCCAGGCAGTCGGAGCCTCCCCTTTCTCAAAGGGATGTGTCCCCCCACCACCCCAGCCCCCGCCTCTGACACATCCTCTCTCTCTCTCTGCCCGGACAGGTTCACGACATCTTCTATCCCTTCCCCCAACCAGAGGGAGAGGACGAACTCTGCTTCATCCGCGCCAACGAGTGCAAGACCGGCTTCTGCCACTTGTACAAAGTCACCGCCGTTTTGAAGCCCCGTGGCTACGACTGGACCCAGCCCTTCAGCCCCGGGGAAGGTGAGCGACCCTGACTAACACCTTGCTCATCGCCTGTGGTTCAAGCCTGTGGTTTGTTCCCTGGTCCGGCCCCAGAGGGAGTGGGTGCCAATGACTAAGAGGCTGGCCTTTCCCAGTGCCATTCCTGGTCTGGCAGGGTTATCACAGCCAGCTCCCGGCTTATTCAGGCGGCAGTATTTATTGAGCGCCAACTACATGCTAGGCCCTTTGCACACCAAGTCTGTGCTGTCTGGCTCTTTATAGGAAAAGCTGCCCCGCCCTAGGTGCGGGGTGGGGGGGCGGGGCGGGTATCACTGTAGGAAGAGAAAAGCAAAGCCCTCTGCTCTGGTGGAGGAGGCAGGCATCATCCAAATACAGTGAGAGGCCGGGAGGCCAGGGGCACAGCAGTGGATAACGTGCCACAGAGCAGAGACCGGGTGGAGGCAGAAGCAGCCACAGCACGGTGCTCCAGGCCGAGGGTCAGCCCGTGCAAAGGCCCTGCAGCAGTGTTGGAGGGACAGCCAGGAGGCCCTTGTGGCTGGAGCAGAGTGAGCGAGGGGGAGACAGGGAGGAAGGCAGGGCAGGGAGGGGACGGGGCCGGTGGCACAGGGCCTCGTGGGCCGCGGGGAGGACTAGGACTTTTACCATTGACCTTCGGCCGGTTTAGAATGATTCTTGTGGCTGTTCATGGAGCAGAGCCTGAGGGAGGGGGGAGGTGACAAAGTTGGGGTCAGGCAGTGGGGCTGAGCTGACTCTGCTCTAGATCCAGGTGGGCCCGGTTCTGGATGTACTTGACTGCTGAGCTGACACGGTGGATTGCACGGGGGTCTGAGAGAGAGAGAGAGAGAGAGGGACGGCGTGGCCGTCTGAAAGGGTTTTGGAGTTCCAGTCTGAGGCGGAAAGACTCCGAGGGGACAGTTTAGGAGAGAACTGTTGAGTTGGGTTTTGGACATGTTCCAGTTGAAGCTCCGTGCAGGTTCCGGGGACCAGGGTGGATCCACAGTGGGAACGTGGGTGTCCTCACACACGGATGGCATCTCAGCCTGGGGACAGGCTGGGGCACCAAGGGCGGAGCCTGGGTAAGTAGGGTGTGGTCTGAGTGCCAAGCCAGGGCTCTCAGAGCTTGGAGCAGGGTCTCCCCGGCACTGCGGACATCAGGGCCGGGTCACTCTGGGGGGTGTCCGGGCCCTGTGGGGTGTGGAGCAGCATCCCTGCCGCCACCCGCTCGATGCCAGGAGCACCCCCGTCGTGACAACCACAGATGAACCCAGACACCACCCAGTGTCCCCTGGGGGTGGGACTGTCCTGGATGAGCCACAGGGCTTCGAGGCCATGCCCGCTAAGGAGACTGAGGCCGCCACAGTGTGGAGACGGTCACCCAAGGGAGGGGGTATCCGGGGGGCCTCAGGCGCCACAGGAGCCCGAGGGTCAGGAACAGACTAAGCCACAAGCTGCCGGGGTGTCAGGTGAGATGGGGACCAAGGAGTGACCACCGTCTGGGCGTTGTTGTCCTTCAGGGTTGAGCGTGGCTGTCACAGGCCAGCTGAGCCGTCTCAGAGATGCTCGTCAGCATTTGCTTTCCTGTTTGGAAACCCCCTCGCCTATGGAGATCTCACTGGAGAAATCCTCATCCTCCCTCTTGAAATGGGCAGCCAAGAGCTCTCGTTCTGCCTGGTGGTTGTTGAGTGGGGCTCACGGCAGGTGCCCCCGGGGGACCCCTGCCTTTGAGGTGGGCCCTGCTGGTTTCCCCTCCGCCCTTTGGCGCCCTGACTGCATCCTCCCCACCACCCTGCCTCGAGGCTTCCGCCTGCTGCAGGCGACTGAACGGGCCAGAAGGCGAGGCCAAAGGAGTGGGTTCCTTAAGGGCGTCCCGGCCGAGTGGGAGGGCGGTCAGGAGGCTGGGGGACCCGGTCAGGAGGAGTGTGTCCAGGTGACACAGGTGGCTCCCCAGCGAGGGGCCGGGAAGGGAGGAGGGAGGAGCCTGGCATGGTCGGCGGGACCCTCTGGGCCGTGAGCAGCGTGGGCTTGAGCCCAGAAGACGACTGAGGGCAGTCAGAGCGAGTGGGAGCAAGGCAGGTGGACCAGCAGGTTGAGCCATCGCCCAGGCCTCCTGGGGGCCTCCTGGGGGCAGCAGGAGAATTGAGGGCACAGCGACTGTGGACTGGAAGCAGGCGTGTCGGCAGGGCCGGCCCCAGAGGAGGCCTGTGCGACTGGGCTCCCTGCCTGGGCCCAGCAGAGTGGGTGTCAGCAAAGGCGTGAGTGGGCAGGAAGTGGCGCATCCAGCCCCTGGTGAGTGAGGGGCAGAGGAACAGCCCTCCCTCCCAGGTCTTCTTGTGACAAGTCACTCGGCCCAGGTCTCTGCACTGGAAGTTCCTGACTGTGCAGCCCTGTGGATCTGTGCGGGGACATCTGTCCCTCCCTAGGTGACGTGGTCAGTAGTTTGCTTCAGATCCAAGAGGATAGAAAACAATTTTAGGGACTTCCCTGGTGGCACAGTGGTTAAGGATCTGCCTGCCAATGCAGGGGACATGGGTTCGAGCCCTGGTCTGGGAAGTTCCCACGTGCCACGGAGCAGCTAAGTCCGTGCGCCACAACTACTGAGCCTGCGCACCTACAGCGCATGCTCCGCAGCAAAGAGAAGCCGCCACAATGAGAAGCCCGCGCACCGCCCCGAAGAGCAGCCCCCGCTCGCCGCAATAGAGAAAGCCCGCGCGCAGCAGCGAAGACCCAGTGCGGCCAATAAATAAATAAATATTAAAAAAAGAAAAAGAAAAGGAAAGAGAACCATTTTAGCCAGTGCTCATAAACTGTCTTAATAATTTCTAACATGTGGCAAGACACATTCCGTATTGTTATTTACCTGGTAAAAATTCAAAAGCGAGGCCTACCCACCAAAAAGCCTCCTGTAACTCCACTGAGCCTTTGCTCAGCCCCAGAGTTTAATCAAGATCTGGTTACGGGGCCTAAGCAGTCACAGGTCCAGGCATGGAAGGTGGCGGTTTGACCTGCAGGATTCTAAAATTGGGTGCTTTTTTTTTTTTTTTGGCTGTGTGGCCTATGGGATCTTAGTTCCCCAGCCAGCCATTGAACCCGCACCCCCTGCAGGGGAAGTGCGGAGTCTTTACCACTGGACCACCAGGGAAGTCCTGAAAATTGGGTGCTTTTGATAAAAATGCAGATCCCTGTTTTTTCTGGGGAAATGCTGGTGCCCCATCCACATGGTGGGAACCTTGCACCTCGCTCCCTGGGCCGTGGTGTGGCAGGTCCTTGTACCATCCCTGGGGCCCAGCCGGTGTACCTGCCCATCACCTGGCTGCCTGGGCTCCGTGGAACTCGTTGTGTGCTTTGAGTCCCCATCATAGCTTCCCGGGCTCCCTTCACCTCTTTTCCTTTCTTCCAGATGAATTTAAATGCCCCATCAAGGAGGAGATCACACTGACCAGCGGCGAATGGGAGGTTTTGGCAAGGCACGGCTCCAAGGTACCCAAGTCTCCATGCATGCTTGTACACACATATGTGCACAGACACAATGCACACGCGCTCCCGCCCACTCCAGACCCCCCGGGCCTGTGGCTTCTCTCTCCGCCCCCCCACCCGGCCCCTCCCTCCTGCTCTGCACACTGAGGGCCACGGGGGCTGTGCTTCCCACCAGCTGGAGACCCTGGGTCCAGGAATCAGGCTGTCCTGAGCATCCTTTGTTGGATCCTAGTGGGTGAGGCCCAGCCCATTCTCAGTGCCACCTGGAGCATTCACTTAGCCTCCATCCACTCCATGAAGCCACCTGTCCCCAGGACAGCAGTCAGTGAGTCTGTGGGACACTGGAGGTGCCCACCGTAGAACTGTCCTGCAGCTTCCAACGGGGGCCCACCCCCATGCCTGCCCCGGGAGGTTTGGGAACAAAAGATGCAGCTGCAGGGCTGAGAGGTGCATCTTTCACTCCCCACCCCAGATGCTCCATCATAAAAATGTGACCAGGGCTTCCCTGGTGGCGCAGTGGTTGAGAGTCCACCTGCCGATGCAGGGGACACGGGTTCGTGCCCCTGTCTGGGAAGATCCCACATGCCGCGGAGTGGCTGGGCCGTGAGCCATGGCCGCTGAGCCTGCGCGTCCGGAGCCTGTGCTCCGCAGCAGGAGAGGCCACAGCAGTGAGAAGCCCGTGTACCGCAAAAAAAAAGAAAAAAAAAAATGTGACCAGAGTATCTTCACCGGGGTCCAGGTCTACAGAATTCCAGATTTTCCAAAGAGACCCCTTAATCAGACCTCCTGGATCCCTACCTCACACCAGCATAAAGGCCTCCTGGACCAAAGACTTAGATGGAAAAAGCTAAACCATACAAATAACCAGGAGGAGATGTGGCCAACCCTTTTAAAGTTGAAAGGTGGGCTGCCCGTGTGCTGCCCAGGGCTGCCAAGAGAAGGGGGCCAGGCACCCCTGGGCAGCGCAGCCAGGGGACGTGGCTTGGCCTTTCTGGGGTGCAGAGGCGGCATCTATTACAGCGTCAACCTATGTCTCACCTGACCCGGCAGCCCCAGGTCTAGGCGTGGACCTTTCGAGGCCACCCCAGGGCACATTCGAGAGGTTAACATGCAAGTATACATTGCTGTGCTCTTCATACAGTGGGAAATAGTGGTTAGAAAACACTCGAGCAAGAGAAAAGTGTTATTGCTGAGTTCCAGTTCTGTAGGTAACCGTGTCCGTTCCCGTATGACCACACCTGGCCCTACTCAGTCGCTCTGCTGTGGTTGAACCTCACTGGAGGCCCCTGTGCTCATAGCCTCGCTCCGCCCCTCGCTAGCTGGGTGCTAAGACTCAGTTTCCTCACCTGTGAGATGGGACCATCAGATAGCGCTGGTCCTCTCCACAGCAGTTTCTCCCTTGGCGCCATGGACACTTGGGGCCAGAGATGGGCACTGTGGGTGTGGAACAGCCTCCCTAGCCCCCACCCTGGGGGTGACAACCACAGATGTGTCCAGAGGCTGCCAAACGTCCCTGGGGGGCAGAACAGCCCTGGGTGAGGACCCTGCTTTAAAATACTTTGACGCCGTCAGCGCAGCGTCTGGCAGACACACAAGACAGTCCTTTCTCTAAGGACTTCCCTGGCGGTCAAGTAGTTAGGACTCGGCGCTTTCACTGCCGAGGGCCTGGATTCAGTCCCTGCTCAGGGAACTAAGATCCCACAAGCCGTGTAGTGCGGCCAAAAAAAAAAAAAAAAAAACGCAAAACCTTTCTTTAATGTGAAAGTTTTACCTTCTGCATGCCTTAACTTTTTACCCAGAAATTTTCTTTTAAAAAAAGCATTTTAAAAATTAAAAAGGGAAAGAGAGCCCTCTGCCGCCGCCACGGCCGCGTGCTCCATGTGGCCTGTGCCATGGCCCCGGGCCTCGGTGGGTCCCCCGCCTGGAGATCCTTCCTGCCTGCATATCTTCTCACATGGTCCTTGTGACGACAGCAGCATACGACTTAACTACCTGTGGTGTGGGGTTTTCCTACGACATCCTCCATTTCTAGAAAACCAGCATTTATTTTTCAGTGACAGCGAACACATCAGTGTTTGTTGTAAAAATTGAATCGTTCTAAATAATCCCCTTCCATCCTCACCCCAGACCCCTGTGACCTCCCCACTCCGCCTCAGAGGTGACCACGGGGGGAAATGACTGCAAATATTTCCTATTTTCACCCATCTCCACAGGGGCATCATAATTTTAGAGGATTTGTAGGGTTTTTTTAGACAGTACAGCTTTACGTGGCCACGGAGAACTGTGCCATAATTATGGAGCCAGTCCGTCTTTTGGGCATTCAGGGTGTCACCTCTCTCTAGTCTGAAGAACACTTGGAACATCTTTGTGCCTTTGTTTTGAACTCACCTCTCTGGTGGAGTCCTCAGGAGCAATTCCCAGGGGTGTAATTGCCGCTTCGGAGGATGTGCCTTTCTGAAGTGCCTCTTTAAGCGTCTGTGCTGCGTGGTCAGCCCCAGCAAGGCAGTGCCTGTTCCCGGCCCCAGAGCAAGGTTCCTTCCTGCACCTCCTGAGGACAGTGCCTAAGAACCATGCCAGGGGTCTGATGGGCGTTCCCCCAGGAAACCGGTGGGGCAGGGAATTACCACTTCTTAACCCTGAGCACCTGGGTCAGAGAGGTGGGCTGTCCCCACTGGGGACCAGGGCCGGGGACTGGCAGGCCCAGGACAGGCCCTCCCTCAGCCTCTGTCCCAGCACTGGGGCCTCAGCCCCCCTCAGCGGCTGATCTGGATCTGCCTGGAAGGAGCTGTCCGGACCCGGAGTTCTGATTGCAAGTCAGACCGGAGAACACGCAGTTAGCCCAGCCCTAGTGGGGTCTGCTCCTGCCCCACGGGGTCTGTGAAGTCTCCCAGACAGCTGTCCAGCCTGTGGGCTCAAGCCAGCTTAGAGAGAACGGGTCCCCTGTCCACAGAATGCTGGGCCCTCCCTGGGGGTGGGGAGGGCGGCCCTGTCACCAAGAGCCCCCGTGCCCCTGCAGATCTGGGTCAACGAGGAGACGAAGCTGGTGTACTTCCAAGGCACGAAGGACACGCCCCTGGAGCACCACCTCTACGTGGTCAGCTACGAGTCAGCCGGCGAGATCGTGCGCCTCACCACGCCCGGCTTCTCCCACAGCTGCTCTATGAGCCAGGTGGGCACCTCCCTGATGCTCCCTCCCTTGGAACATTCTGGAAGATCAGGCAGCATTCTGGAACATGAGCACAGGGCTACCCCCATCCCGGGCAAGCAGCCAGTGGCCGTTTGCTGGCTGCAGAACCAGCAAGATGGGCACACTCTGGCGTTGGGCAGGTCTGGCTCTGACCCCCACCCCCGCTGGGTCCAGCGGCCTCCGCCTGGGGTCCCCTGGCCAGGGGACAGGCTCCTCTCACCTCAGTCTGCTTATCTGCAAGGCGGGGCTGGTGGTAACAGCAGCAGAGTTAGGTAGGGGAACACACCACACGGGGTGAAGATGGCACGTGGTTGATGCAGGTGGCGGGCGAGCAGGGAGGGGGAGGGGGAGGTGCCCCGCGGTCTCAGCACCCCGTCCCGCCTGCAGAACTTCGACATGTTCATCAGCCACTACAGCAGTGTGGGCACGCCACCCTGCGTGCACGTCTACAAGCTGAGCGGCCCCGATGATGACCCCCTGCACAAGCAGCCCCGGTTCTGGGCCAGCATGATGGAGGCGGCCAGTGAGTAGCCCCAGGCCCCCGGGCTCTTGAGCGAGTCCTTCCCCTTGGGAGCCCCAGCTTGCTCGTCGCAGGCCTGGTAAATAAGGCAGGTGAGAGGGGGCCACCTGGGCGAGCGCAAGGCATTGAGCGGCACGGCCCCGAGAGCGGGTCGAGCATAACCACAGGCCCCGAACTGTCCTGTGGGCCCCCCGAGACAGTCTCTGGTTTCTGTGCTGCTGTTATGGATGGAGCACATACTCAGTGCAGGAGCTGACTCTGCCAGACGGATGGGGTCCCTACACGGGCCATCCTCGTCCTCAGGGGCGGCTGTCTGCAAGGGCGCCTGTGCAGAGCCTTCGTTTGTGGAAGGAGCCGGGGGTAGGTCGTGAGGGACCTCGGGGAGCACGAGGCAGCTTGTCAGTTTGCCCAGGAGCCTCCAGGGTGCCAGGACTCTGCCCAGTTGACCCCATGTTCCAATTCTGGCTGCGGAAGCGAAGGCAAGTCAGCTCATCTCGCTGAAATGTTTCCTTATCTACGGAACGGTCCAGTGGCAGCCCATGGGATGTAAACCAAGTGCTCACGCAGCGCCTAGCTCATAGGAAGCACTCACTAAAGAGGACGCCCTTCCCTGAACCCAGCCCTGCCACTTGCAGATTTCTAGAACATTGTAGGAAATAGGAATCCCTGGAGTTTGGGGTGGGTTTTATGGGCTGGAAAACAGTTTGTCACATCACCGCCCCCGAAAGCTGAATAAGTAAGCAGCCCCCTCCATGTGACAGCTCAGTCCCTGACTCGCCCCATGTCACCATGGACGTGACAGCGTGGGAACTCTGGCCCTGGTTCACAGAAGAGGAAACTGAGGGAAGGGAGGGGCCTGCCAAGGCACCCAGCACAGCCAGTGGGGCAGCACTGGGGGCGCGGGTGTCCTGATCCCCAGCCCCCGGCGTGCAGGCAGGCAGACGGGGGCACCGCTGCCCCAAAAGTCCAGTCTCGCCACATCTGTGAGAAGCTGGCAAGCTGGCCCGTGGGCCAACTCCGGCCACGTCCCGTCATTTCGGCATCACCCGTGGTGACTTCGGGGCTGCAGCAGCAGCAGCGTCAAGTACAGTCAGCCCCTCCCCAGCCACAGGTTCCGCATCCATGGATGCAGCCAACCACAGAGCATTCCAAAGAGAAAAACTTGAGCTGTGCGTGGCAGCCATTTACATAGCACTTGCATCGCATTTACATAACATTTGGTATCAGGTATTATAAGTAACCTAGAGGTGACTTAAAGCTAAAGCACGTGGGAGGGTGTGCATAGGTTTTATGCAAATACTGTGCTGTTTCACACGAGGGGCTTGAGCATCGGCAGGTTTTGGTATCTGAGGAGCGCCCTAGAACCAATCCCCTGAGGATACAGAGCGACGAGTGTGGTTACAACCCAGAGACCCCCGACGGCTCTTCTGCGTGTAAAGCCAAAAATACTTGCTACTTAGCCTTTTACAGTAAATATTTGCAGACCCCTGACCTACATCACTATTTGCTTATTTTCCTCTTAAATTGACACTCTGTTTAACCTAAATGAACTTAAAGGAAGAGTTGTCTTCACCACTGGATTGGAAAACCAGTGTTGCTTTGCAAAGATACAGGTAACCATGAAAATCAGAGAGAGCCCCCTCCCCACTATGAAACTGTCCATTAATCAGATCCCAGCGCTGTCATCACCTCCGTACTAGATGAGCCAGTGTCGGGGCTCTGGAGCTGGTCCCAGCCAGACTGTGGCCTGGCCCGAGCTGGCTCACAGGGTGCAGGGTCACTTCCGCCCACAGCCTCTGATTTTAACTGTCGGGCAGCACAGGAGATGGGGTGCCTCCGGTCCACCCTCCGGGGCTGGGGGAGTGTGGGCATCGGCCAGACATGGGCCCTGCTTCGAGGTGGGCTTCCCGGGCCCAGCCCGGCCCTCGGAGCCACAGCCACTCTGTCTCCGCAGGCTGTCCCCCGGATTACGTGCCCCCGGAAATCTTCCATTTCCACACGCGCTCGGATGTGCAGCTCTATGGCATGATCTACAAGCCGCACGCCGTGCAGCCAGGGAAGAAGCACCCCACTGTCCTCTTTGTGTACGGAGGTCCGCAGGTGGGCGCTGCCCTGCTCCCCACACCCTCCCCCCTCCCCCAGTGCCCCTCCAGTGTCCCTCTGGGAAGCCCCCCTAAACCCGGCGTGTGTGTCTGGGCCACCTGCCCAGCAGTGACCCACTCTCACCCCTGGTCACCAGCTTGGGGACAGAGGTGGCCAAGGGCCCTGGGCCCAGCTCTCTGTGAAGGGGACAGGCCAGGCAGGCAGGTTGGCAAGCAGGTTCATAGTCGCAGCTGGGGTGGGGGAATGCTCCTGGCATCTAGTGGGTAGAGGCCTCGGATGCTGTCAACACCCTACAGTCAGTGGGATGCCCCTACCCGCAGAGGACGATAAGGCCCCAAACATTCATCGTGCCAAATAAGGGACTAGCGTAAGTGACGTCACTTGGGAAACACAGTGCCCGCCACCCGCAGCAGTTTTTGTGTCTGTTTTTAGAGATAACTGAAGGGTAGAAAAGAAAGAGGCTGAAGAAATAAGGGAGTAATTCCATGGAGGGCCTGGGGCAGAGTCCCTGGCCGAGAAGGGAGCCTGGCCGGGGCCTTCCTCTCTGTAGCACATCCCAAGCACAAGGCCTGGTGCACAGTGGGCCCCCGCCTGACCTTCCCCTCCCCGCCACTTCCACAACCTGCCCAGGGCCATCCATAGCCTTCACGATAGAGCACAGGCCCCGTCTTCAGGCTGTAAGCCCCCGTCCCATCCCGCTGGCGTCTCTCCCGTCTAGCCCATCCTTCCGGTGTTTTACTTGTATTTCTCACACTCGCCTCATCTCGCCTTCCCCACAGGTGCAGCTGGTCAATAACTCCTTCAAAGGAATCAAGTATTTGAGGCTTAACACTCTGGCGTCTCTGGGCTACGCCGTGGTCGTGATTGACGGCAGGGGCTCCTGTCAGCGAGGGCTCCGATTTGAAGGGGCCCTGAAAAACCAAATGGTAACATCTCTTCTCAGTCCCTTCCTGTGTGGTGAAGGGGGACCTGGGGCTTGGGGGCGGCCCTGGGGCACCTTCATCAAGGATGGTCCTGGCCAGGATGTCAGTCATAAGTGGGGCGGCCTTTGGAACCAGAGGGAACATCCACTCTGTTGCTCAGCTCTGAGTTGGGCCTATGGGGAGACAGGTAGACACACGCCCCACCTGGTGCCTAAAACCCAGATGCAGCCAGACACGTCAGTATAGGCCTGATCAGCAGGAAGTCCCAAGGGTTGGGCAAGACAGGCACTGGTGGCTGTGGAAGTGGTGCTGATGGTGGTGATGGTGGTGGTGGTGATAATAACGATGGTGATGGTGACGCGGATGGTGATGGTGGTGGTGATGCTGAGGATAATGGTGACGAAGGTGGAGATGGTGGTGATGAGGATGAGGACGGTGATGAGGATGCTGCTGGTGGTGGTGGTGCTGGCGGTGGTGATGATGGTGATGACACCAGCTGTTCATCAAGCCTCAGCATACGCCAGGCCTCAGAGTACAGGACACTCAGCATCTCGTTTCATCCTCACACCCACTGTAGACTCGGTCCTGTTCATGTTGACGTCCTTGTTTTGGGGATGAGGAAACTGAGGCCCAGAGAAGGGACATGACTTTCTCAGAGTCAGCCAGGGGATGGCGGGGCAGGGTTGGTGCCAGGCCTGTCTGACCGCCACCCCAGACAGCAGATTTGCATGGGGCCTGGAGAGAAGGGTAGCTTCCAGAGAGCTGCTTTTGATCCAAGAGGAAGAGGGCTCCCTGCAAGGGAAGAGGTGGGACAGCAGGGCGCGTGCCTGGGAGGAGGCCACTGAGAGGTGCCTGGCCTCATCCCCCAGGGCCAGGTGGAGATCGAGGACCAGGTGGAGGGCTTGCACTTCGTGGCCGAGAAGTACGGCTTCATTGACCTGAGCCGGGTTGCCATCCACGGCTGGTCCTATGGAGGCTTCCTCTCGCTCATGGGGCTGATCCACAAGCCCCAGGTGTTCAAGGTGGGTCCTGTCCCCACCTCCTCCCTCCTGTCCGCCAGCGCCCACCCGTGCCCCTTGGAGCCCGCCCCCCCGGGGGAGGCATCTTGGCAGGGGCCTTGCCACGTGGCTGTTTCTCCCCGCAGCAGCCCCATGGGGCCGAGCCCCCCTCCTCATTGCCCGCCACTGCTGACCCCAGGATGGCGTCCGGCTGCACAAAACCCCGCCAGCAGCTCTCTGTGGGAGGCTGAGCCCGGGACCCCGGCCTCGGATGGGCAGAGGTGGGGCATGGTGTGAAGAGCGTCGGGGGAGGGGCCCCCAGGCCGGCGGCACTGTCAGGGCACCGCGGGGCGGCGATGAGGAGGTGGAGGCGGCAGGAAGGCAGTGGGCCCAGGGAGGGGCCGATCCCGGCCCCGGCGCGCTCGTTCAGCTCACCCACCCTCCCGAGACAATGCACGGTCCACGGGGGAGACACGTCTGAGGGCCCCTCCCCTGCCAGCCCCCGTGTGCATGCCCGCTCCTCACGTCCTCCGGGGGAGGCCCCGGGACAGCCGGCCAAGCGCAGGCTCCCAGGACCTAACCTTTGTGTGTATGTCTCTCTCTTTCTCTCTCTCTCCCCCCGCTCCATCCGCTGTGGCCCTCAGGTGGCCATCGCAGGTGCTCCGGTCACAGTCTGGATGGCCTACGACACAGGGTACACAGAACGCTACATGGATGTCCCAGAAAACAACCAGCTTGGCTACGAGGCGGGTTCCGTGGCCCTGCACGTGGAGAAGCTGCCCAATGAGTAAGGCCCCCACCCGCCCTGACTTCAGGGTCGCCAGGGCTGGCCGTCCATGAAGCTGGCCCGCCTGTGGCCGGCTGGGCGTGGCTTCCGCACCTCCCACTGTGCCTGCCCCTTGGTCCCCTCTGCCCCCGCAGCCCTCCCTCCTCACCACTCCTCACTGAAAGTAGGTGCCTGGGTTCTCTTGGAGCGAGGAGGGAGGGAAGCCCCCCAGCCCTGCCCCCAGAAAGATAGAAGGGAAGGTCTAGAGTCACACCTTGCACGTGCTGGCTCCCCTCATCCCCCAAACACGCGGCCCACCATGGACCCCCTGAGTCAGTTTTGAACCTGAACGGCCTCTGTCTTGTGGGTTTTGACACCGTGGTTCAGAACACAGGTCCACAGTGGTTCTAACATGTAGGTGTGTTGGAACAGCTCTGATGTCCCACGTCAATGCTTTGGGCATTGGCTTCTGATTCGCCGATCGAAAAGAAACTGGCGTGGCCAGTTTCTGGTGTGGCTCTGTCTGGTGAACCTGGGCCCCACGTTTAGTGCCAGGGTTCTCGTCACAGGCTGACCCCGCCAGGGCCCCTCTCCCTGCAAGGCTGCTCTCTAGTCTGGAGGTGGCCTGGGCTCCACAGTGGCGTGCTATCATGCAGCCAAGCTCAGAACCCACTGCTCCGTGGCCGCTCCGACTTCGTTCACATTCATCCCAATTCACTAGAACAGTAAAACCGTGGAGACAGATGACCAGTCGTTGCCCGGGGTGGGGAGTGCCTGCTCATGGGCACAGGTTTGCTCCAGAGTGCTGGAAGTGCTCTGGAACTCAGGATAGACATGATGGTTGCACGACACTGTGAATGCACCAAATGCCCCGAAACCCCTTTAAAATTAGTAAATTTTAGGTTGTGTGAGTGTCGCTTCAATAAGTTATTTTTGTTTATAAATCAAAATTTTAAAAAGTAAGGTTCCTCGACCACCCTTGCCACATGTCAGGCACTCAGTAGCCACCTGGCGGTGATGGGTGGCGCAGGTCTAGAACATTCCATCGTCTCAGAGTGCCCGTGGGCAGCACTGCTCCAGAAGCTTCCCCAAGCTCAGGGCATTCCAGGCACAGCCTCTGCGCACACCCCTCCCCTCCTCACCTGGAAGGAGGTGAGGGGTCTCCCAGACCCGCCAGTTGTGCACTGTGCACGGGATTTGAGTTCCGCCACGTTCTGCTGATGGGCTGCCGCTTCCGCCCTCGCTGTCCTGGGGCTGGGGCGGGACCCTGGGCCCCCAGCCCTGGCTGAGCGTGGACTGTGGCGCGACTGCCTATGGGCGGGAGAAGGGGGTCTCGCCCCAGACCCTCAGGCCCACCTTGTCTTCCAGGCCCAACCGCCTGCTCATCCTGCACGGCTTCCTGGATGAGAACGTGCACTTTTTCCACACAAACTTCCTCGTCTCTCAGCTGATCCGAGCAGGAAAGCCTTACCAGCTCCAGGTGGGTGGCTCCTCCCGCCCCCAGGAGCCCGCTGCGTGGGCAGCAGTGGGTTGGGGCACCCGTGGCCGCGCCCCCATCCTCACACCTGACTGCCTGGCTCCACACTTAGCCGGCTCCCTGGGTCCCGACCACCATTCAGCAGTCGTGCGCTGATCGCTCCGGGTCCCCGCCACCTTCTGCTGGCGACACCTGGGAACTGGGCCCGGTGGAGGGAGGCTGATGTTACCGAAATGATTGCGCATGCGCGCCAGGAACCTTGCTTTGAAGGAACTGTACAGAATACTGAAAGCATCTGGGGGCGGGGCGGGGCGGGGGGGGTGTCCCTTGACGGGGGTCAGAAAATAATTCCCCGAAGAGGTGACATTTAAGGGTGCTAAAGAGTAAATGGGGACTCATCTAGGCCTGGGGGGCGGTTGTGGAAGACACCAGACAGGAAATTAGTAGGAGGGAGCAGCTCCAGGACGGGAGACCAGGGTAGCTGGAGCCAGCAGGAGAACAGCTGGGGAGCAGGATGTGGTGACCAGCATGGCAAGCCGCCTGACGCCTCCGTTGATGGGCGGGACTTCAGCAGTAAGGGGCGGAACCTTGTGAGAGGGCGGGGCTTCAGCGGTAAGGGGTGGGCCTCAGGGGAGGGCTGTGTTTTGTTCCGAAGGGTGAGGCGAGGTGTCAGGCCTCCCTCTGGCAGCCCTGTAGACAGAGGCCCATGGGGGCCAGTGGGACATGAGCCACAGTCAGTTGTCCCGGCAGGAAAGGGAGCGGGAGTGGGGAGCGAGAGGCCTGGTGGATTCGGAGGAGTGGGGGGTGGGTGTGCTGGAGGCGAGAGGGACAGATTTTATTACCTGCTGCCGCCCCGCAGTCTTTCCGCTTCCTGGACGCCTCCATGCGCTCTGAGCTGTCAGGGGAAGACATGTTGCCATTCAACAAATGGGGAAACTGAGGGTCACCGGGCAGGAGGGACAGGCCGCAGGGACCTGTGGCTGGGCATGCGCTTGCCAGACAGGGCAGGAGGGAGGCGGGGCTCCCTGTGGGTGGGGAGCTGGGTTGGGCGTTGCTTGGCAGTCCCCCCCC
>NW_020173270.1:4473673-4475191 GCF_003031525.2 Neophocaena asiaeorientalis asiaeorientalis
GCACATGCTCTCCAAACACAGGCCAGAGGCAGCTGCACAGCAGAGCAAAGGAGTCAGGCGGGTCCAGGATGGATCCTCACCTGTCCCTTCTGAGCCTGAAGCCCTGAGCCTCGCTGCTGGGATAGCCGCTCCCTTCCCATGCGGCCACTGGTGGCAGGTCCTTTAACCTTGGGCCTTGTCTCCTCATCTGTGAAATGGGCGTGATAACCCCTGCCTCCCAGAGGTTGTGAGGGTCAAATGAGTTCTCTCAGGAAAAGCATTTGGCACACAAGGGGGTCCCAGAGGCTTGTGCCCCTGCCTCCCCAGGGGAAATTGAAGGTGAGACAAGACACTCCCTTGGGGGCTGCGAGTGGGGGAGATGGAGCACGCCCACCTTCCTCTTCAGACACCGGGCAGCAGTTGGCCTGGAGGCTGACAGCCCCAGCTTGTTGGTGCATCACGTTTGTTGTCGGATGTCAGGCCTGGGACTGGGGGCTGGGAGCACAGTGGGGAGCCAGATGGACCCTCTCCCTGCCCTCACAGCCCAGAAGGAGGAAGAAGTAACCAGACACCCAGGACCCAGGGTGGCATGAAGGGGTGGGTGCAGCGGGGTCTGTCCCAGGCAGTGCCGCTGCCCCGGGCCCGGAAGGAGTGGGGCCCGTGAGGCTGTAGGGGCAGCAGGACCCAGGAGTCCAGGTCTTGATCTCAAGCTGGCAAGTCCTTGCGGACCTCTGAGCTGGGGACCATATGATCAGACTTGTGATTCATCCAGGATGGATTCATCAAGGCAAGGGTGGAGGAGGGGAGATCTCTGGGCAGTTTGGTGCATTCCTAGGGTGAGTCTGGAGCAGGTTTCACGCCTACCCCATGAGCCCTTAGGGCTCCTCCGAGAACTGTTGGGGTGCAGGAGCCCTCATTTCATAGCCAGAGGCAAGACCTGCGTCTCTGTCACCATCTACCCAAGAGCCTGGACATGCGCTCAGCCAGGTCTCAGGGACTGGGTGATTCCTTGGGCATGGCCCTTGGCACCAGCGTGCTGCCGTTTCTCTCTGGGGATGACCCCCCCTCAGGTGGTGAGCAGACCCAGGAAAACACCTGGCACAGCCTGGGGTGGAGAGGCTGTCCTGGGGCCTTAGCATGTATAATCCCCAATGGGGCCTGTTGGTGAGATGAACGTGGCTCAGGTGGAGGCACCAAACGTCTGTGAGACATGAAGCCCCAGCCACTCCACGGAGCTGGGTTCCTTGCAGCTCTCTGGGTTTGGGGGATAGAGCAGCAGCACAGTTTCTTAAGGCTTTCGTATGTGCAAGTCCTCTGTGTTTGAGACCTTAGCTTGCCCAGGCCACAGAGACCCTACAGGGTCTGAATTCTTCGCTCAGCTTTCATGGGGGGCTGCCGTCAGGCAGGCTGTCACTTGCCCAGAATTAACACAGCAAGCTGGCCGTGGAGGGGGGATTCGAACCTGGGTCCCTCAGTGCCGGAGCAAGACCTCTTCCCGGGGGGTGGGGGACGGGGGCAGGACCGAGGCCCTGAGGAGAG
>NW_020173270.1:4475326-4482319 GCF_003031525.2 Neophocaena asiaeorientalis asiaeorientalis
CATGAAGCCCCAGCCACTCCACGGAGCTGGGTTCCTTGCAGCTCTCTGGGTTTGGGGGATAGAGCAGCAGCACAGTTTCTTAAGGCTTTCGTATGTGCAGGTCCTCTGTGTTTGAGACCTTAGCTTGCCCAGGCCACAGAGACCCTACAGGGTCTGAATTCTTCGCTCAGCTTTCATGGGGGGCTGCCGTCAGGCAGGCTGTCACTTGCCCAGAATTAACACAGCAAGCTGGCCGTGGAGGGGGGATTCGAACCTGGGTCCCTCAGTGCCGGAGCAAGACCTCTTCCCGGGGGGTGGGGGACGGGGGCAGGACCGAGGCCCTGAGGAGAGACGCTCTGAGCCCGGGGGTGGAGGGGTTCGGGGGTAGCAGGGCACAGGGTGCAGGGGTGCCTCGGTGCCACCAGCCTTGCCTCTCTGTCCACCCAGATATACCCCAACGAGAGACACAGCATCCGCTGCCCCGAGTCCGGCGAGCACTACGAGGTCACACTGCTGCACTTTCTACAGGAATCCCTCTGAGCCCGCGGGCCGCCACGCGCGGGCCTGCGCAGTCAGAGCACACGCGGCTTCGCCGCCGCCGTTGCCGGAGGGACCGAGCGGCCCCGCAGGCCCTGTGCAGCGCCTCCTCCCGCCGGCCCCGCCAGACCGCCCGCCCCGGGAGCTGCCGCCTTCGCCCCAACGCCTTTTACTGTTTTCGTTAACGCTCCTGGGGTTTCAGCCTGCTGCTTCTTCGTGGCCAGAATGGAGAGATGAGGCCAACGTCCACGAGGCACTTCCTCAAGCCGTCCCTCCTCTCCCCGTCATCCAGGCGCGGGAGCCTCAACTCCGCTGGGCGCTGGAGGCCAGAAGAGACTCGGAGGAGCCGGCCTTTGCCCCGGGGACCCCCAGGCCCAGCCCGGCCACCGGCGCAGAAGCATGCAGTTGCCTTTCCTCCCCACCCGCCCACTTCATATTTGTGTTTCGTTTTGTTTTTCTTTTGGGGGGTGGGCATTTTTATGAATTATTTAAAAGAAAGATAGCAAGGGGTGCCTAAATCTAGATTCGGGGTCTGCCGCTGGGCCACAGGGTTCACCCCAGCCAGCACCCGAAGCCCATAGCGGGAGTCGTGCCCGGCAGGCCGTGAGCGGTGCGCAGGGAAGCGGGGCAGCCTTCCGGCCCGGCTTTCAGGCAGGCTCTGAAGCGCACCCAGCCCCGTTCTCCCCAGCCCAGCCCTCCGCCACACGTTTCTGCCTGGCCCGCCCGCCCAGACCGGGGTTCCAGGGCTGGGAGTGGAACCCTCCCCGCCTCAGGGTTATCCTTCCTCCTTCCTTTCCCTCCCGCCAAGAGTTCTGCCAGGGGCGGGTAGGAAAAAAAACAAGAAAACAAAAAAAAAACCCCACCAGAGACGAACCACCTCTACACATTATGAAAAGAAAATATTTTTGTCGATTCTTATTCTTTTATAATTATGCGTGTAAGAAGTAGACTCATTAAACGATTCCAGATGGAAGCGTCGCCACCTGCCTGAGGTTCCTTCTGAACCCCTGGGGCTGGTGATGGGGGCTCCTCGAGTGGGCGGGGGTCCTAGGAGGAGGCTGAGCCAAGGGCACGGCAGTCCTTGAAGTCGAAGGATGGGGGCGCTGCTGGCTCAGCAGTGCTGCCCTGGCATGAAGTGGGGGGGGGTGGGGCGCCACCCCTCAGCCAACTGGCCCAGTAAGGACAGTCCCAGAGGTCCTGAGGCAGCCCGTGGGTGCCTCCGAGGTGCCTGGCCCTTACTTCCTTTTGCACCTCTCCTTGTCCAGAGACTTGACTCAGCGGTTGGGGGTCAGGACACACCGACAAGGGACGGCAGGCCGTGCCCCTCTTCATGTCTGTCCTAACAGCTGAGAGACTAGGAGACCAGAGACCATGCCTGCGTAGAGGACACCCTTGGTACTTGAGTTTCTAACAGCACAGTGGCCTCTCCCTGTGCCATCAGCCACTCCATCCTTTCGGAAAGTCCAGTTTTTTTTTAATGGCTTAAAGAATATAACAAACTAGTACAAAAGAATATAGGGGAAAAATACGCCCTGCCTCCCGAGAGGTAACCCCTCCCCAGTCTCTCTTTTTAATACCTGCCCTCTATTCTGCCCTGTGAATGCCATAATTTATTTTGCCAGGCACCTATCAAGGGATAACATAGATTATTCTGGGCTTTTTGTATAAATCAACAGACTTTGTCAAGGGCCAGATAGTAAATATTTCAGGCTTTGTAGGCCAGGCAGTCTCTTGCAACCGCTCAACTCTAGCCCTTGCAGTTCAAAAGCAGCCACGGGTGATGTGTGAATGAGTGGGCGTGGCTGTGTGCCAATAAAACTTTATTTACAAAGCCACACAGCCGGCCAGATTTGGCCCACAGGCTGTAACTGACCAAACCCCTGGGTATAAAGGATCCTACAACAAACAGCCTTGTACATGGTTGGGGCATATGTCTGAGTGTATAGGGTAAATTCCTAGAATTATAAAAAGGCATATTCATTTTTAATTTTGAAGAATATTGCAAATTACCTTCTAAAGAATGCCTCAGTGTACACACTTTTTTTTTTTTTTTTTTTTTTCCGGTACGTGGGCCTCTCCCGTTGCGAAGCACAGGCTCCGGACGCGCAGGCTCAGCAGCCATGGCTCACAGGCCCAGCCGCTCTGTGGCATGTGGGATCTTCCCGGACCGGGGCACGAACCCGTGTCCCCTGCATCGGCAGGCGGACTCTCAACCACTGCGCCACCAGGGAAGCCCAGTGTACACACTTCTTGGTGAGGTGTGCTTGCTCCTCCATTTCTTCATTACTATGTGTTATTTTTGCCAATCTTAGGAGTGACACATGGCATCTCACTGTACTTCAAATGCACATTTCTTTTATGTGTACGAATATTTTCATGCTTTAAGACACTTGTTTAGGAGTAATAATTTGCCCACTTTTTTTTTTTTTTTTTTTTTGCGGTACACGGGCCTCTCACTATTGTGGCCTGTCCCGTTGCGGAGCACAGGCTCCGGATGTGCAGGCTCAGGATGTGCAGGCTCACGGGCCCAGCCGCTCCACGGCATGTGGGATCCTCCCGGACCGGGGCACGAACCCGTGTCCCCTGCATCGGCAGGCGGGCTCTCAACCACTGCGCCACCAGGGAAGCCCTGCCCACCCTTCTTTTGATCTATTGACCTCACTGATTTGTAGACACTCTTTATATATGAAGGAAATCAGTCCATGGTCATACACGTTGCAAATTGAACTGTGTTGTTGATCTCAAACAGTTTTATGGGTAGGAATCTCAGCCAGTGAATGTTTAAAATCATCTCAGGAACAAGATGTCTTGCCCTTAACCCGCTGTGAAAGAAAGTGGAGAGGCAACTAGTCACAAGTCACAGAATGACAGAAGCTGGTGAGAAAGAGGCCACTGGGGTTGCCCCCTGAGGCTTGTTAGCCCACGCCCTGCAATTATCTCAAGCAGGAACTTTTTGGGGGTGGGGGGGTGGGGCGGGGCGTGCCTCACAGCATTCGGGATTTTAGTTCCCCAACCAGGGATCGAACCCACACTCCCTGCACTGGAAGTGTGGAGTCTTAACCACTGGACCGCCAGGAAGCCCCTCAAGCAGGAGCTCTTCATCGGAACTTACTACCCCTACCTCCCTCGGTCAGTACTCAGCATCCATCAGTCAAACTTCAGTCAGTTGTATTCCTGCCCGGACAACAAGGCCTGGGGAGGGACATGGGAGGATGGGTGACGGGCAGCTACAAAAGGACAAGTGTCTGCTGGCTGAAGGTCTTGGTCTTGGAGGTGGCAGTTTAAGAGACCTTTGTTTTCTTCATGGTTGATACAGGGCCACTTGTTTTCTCCACCACTGGTGGGATTTCCATCTGAGGGAGGGTTCCCACTCTGTTTCAGGTCGCCCGTGTACATGCTCGAGTCCTTTCTTGGTGGAAGTGCTCAGCTCTTCCCTAACTGGCAAGAACCCATAAGCGATGGACATAAAAACCCGTTTCATATCGTTTGCAGATACTTTCCCAGTTTGTCATTTGCTTTTCAAACATGTTTATGGTATTTTTTAAATTCTCTATTTTTTTAAATTGAAGTATAGTTGATTTATAATGCTGTATAGTGTTTTGTTTTTTTGGCCACACCTCGAGGCATGCTGGATCCTAGGTCCCCAATCAGGGACCAAACCCATGCCCCCCTCAGCGGAAGCACAGAGTCCCAACCACTGGACCACCAGGGAAGCCTCTTTCTTTCTTTCTTTTTTTTAAAATCAACTATAGACACATGAGAAGTTGCAAAAACAGTGCAGAGTCCCGTGTACCCTTCATTCACGCAGCTTACATCTTACTTAACCCTAGCACACTGTCACACCAAGAAACTGATGTGGATACGACGCAGTTAACTAGACTCTAGACCTTATTCAGATTTTATCAGCTTTCACATGCACTCATCTGTGTGTGTGTAGGTCTGTTCCATGCTGTCACCTGTACAGATTCCTAGAACCACCACCACAGTCAAAATACAGAGCTGGTGGGGACTTCCCCGGTGGGTCAGGTGGTTAAGACTCCGTGCTTCCACTTCAGGGGGCCCAGGTTTGATCCCTGGTCGTAGAACTAGGATCTCAAATGCCCTGCGGCCAAAAAAAAGCTGTTTATTCACCACGAAGGAGCTCCTTCATGCATCCTCTTTATTATGTCCTCACCCACCCTGTTTATGGTGTCCTGACCATGGAGAGAAAAGTCGTGATACCTGTGTTATCAAATCTTTTCTTCCTTCATGACTGTTAGATTTCATGTCATGATCAAAAAGCAGGATCTTGGGAATGATGGGTTTTTTTCTTTTAATCCCTTCAGTTTTTTGTTTTATGGAGGCAAAAAGGAAAACAGAGAAACAAGAGGCTTGGGGCTCAGTCTTTCTGAAAACACAGACACACACCTACCCCTCTTTGAGTAGGAAACTCAAGACCACTCACAACTGAAATACCTTGTTAGCAAAAGCGCTTGGCCACTAATTGAATCCTTCATAGTGACAGGCCAGTCAAACACAGCGCTGAGGATATGGAGATATAATGGAATCCTGCTGTGTTTAACACAGAATAGGTCTGCTGGCCTCCAATTTATGGAGCCAATTCCTAACGGGTCCACAGCAGCCAGCTGCAAAGAGGGAGCTATTTCTGCAGAAATAGTGGCGCTCCCTAATGCCCTTCACCCAGCTTCCCCTAATGCGAACATCTTACATCACTATGGTACAAGCCAGGTTATTGAAGCCAGGAAATTAACATCAGTACGATCCTTTTATCTAATATACAGACCTTATTTGGATTTCACCATTTCTCCCTCTAATGTCATTTTTCTGGTCCCGGATTGTTTGTGTCCTCTGCCCCCAAATTCATGTTAAACCCTAACACCCAGTGTGATGGTATGAGGAGGTGGGGGTCTTTGGGAAATGATTAAGTCATGAGGGTGGAGCCCTCATGAATGGGATTAGTGTCTTCATAAAGGGACCCTAGAGAGCTCCCTCTCTCCCTCCATAATGTAAGGACACAGCAAGATGGACTGTGTGAACCAGGAAATGGGCTCTCACCAGACACCAGTTCTGCCAGAGCCTTGATCTTGAATTTCTAGCCTCCAGATCTGTGAGAAATAAACGTGTGTTGTTTAAGCCAGCCAGTCTGTGGGACTTTGTTATAACAGCCCAGACTACGGCAAGGATCCAATCCAGGATCCCACATTCCCTTTCCATGTCTTGGTCTCCTCATTCTGTGATGGTTCCACAGTCTTTGTCTTTCCTGACACTTTTTTTTTTTGCGGTACGCGGGCCTCTCACTGTTGTGGCCTCTCCCATTGCGGAGCACAGGCTCCGGACGCGCAGGCTCAGTGGCCATGGCTCACGAGCCCAGCCGCTCCGCGGCATGTGGGATCTTCCGAGACCAGGGCACGAACCCATGTCCCCTGCATCGACAGGCGGACTCTCAACCACTGCGCCACCAGGGAAGCCCTTTCCTGACACTTTTTTTAAAGAGTACTGCCAGTTATCCTGGTAGAATGTCTCTCAACTTGGGTTCATTTGGTATTTGCTTTGATTAAACTGAGGTCGTCCATTTTGGACAGGAATTCCACAGAGGTGCCACTGAGAATGTCCTTCTCTGCATCCCGTTGGCGGCTCCATGGTGTCACTGTCTCATTTTTAGCGACGTTGACTTGATCACTAGGCTAAAGATGGTGTCACTACTGTAAAATTACTATTTTCCCTTTGTAACTAATATGTATCTTGGGGGGGAAATACTTTGAGACAACGCAAGTATCCTGTTTCTCACAGTACGTTTCCCCCACCAGTTTTAAGCAGCGATCCACGGATCTTGGCTGTAACAATCATGAGGTGTTTGCTCAACGGTGATCTGTCATTTCCTTCATTCTGCCTACATGTATTAATCTGAATATTAGTGGTGGTCTTTTATTTACTTCACTCCTTGTACATGTACGAACTGTTGGAACTGAAGGGTCAATCCCTTGCCTAGTGAGGGACGAATGGACCCTAAACCAAGGAACCTGTTCCAATTTCACGCACCCCAGTACCCTCTCTGTACTTCCAAGCCCCGCCCCAAGATGGCGGCCCGGGCCGGAGGGGCGGGGCGCTCCGGATCACGTGGTCGTGTCCACGCCGACGGGGCCTCTGGCGGACGCCCTACTTGTCCCTCGCCGCGCTCCGTCCGTCGTCCCTGCCCAGCGAACCAGATCCCAAGATGGCGGCGCCCAGCAGAAGAAGGAATGGCGGCGGCAGCGCCGTGAGCTTGTGGGCCGCGCTGCTCCTGGTGGCCGTGGCGCTGAGGCCGGCACGGGCGGTGTCTGAGCCCACGACGGTGGCCTTTGACGTGCGGCCCGGCGGCGTGGTGCACTCCTTCTCCCAGAACGTGGGCCCTGGGGTATGTGCCTCAGCCACCCCGGGGGCTTGAGCAATGGTGCAGGCGTAGGCAGGGCCTGGGGAGGGGTCGCGGACCGGCGGGGC
>NW_020173270.1:4482772-4503790 GCF_003031525.2 Neophocaena asiaeorientalis asiaeorientalis
ACCGGCGCGGGTAGGGCCTGAGGATGGAGGGCGGGACTTGGTAGCGAGGCCTGACAGAACTAAGAAGGGAGGCGGGGCTCCTGGGGGCTGGCGGCTTTGGGAAGGCTGGGTCACTAGCCTCGTCTCTAATTCCTGTCTCATGCCCAGCGTGCCCAAGCAGCCTTATCCCCCAGACCCAGGTAACTCCCTCGCTGTTGGAGGGCAGGACGGGCCCAGAGATGGGGAGAGGGGAGCTGGAGGCTGATGGGCATATGCCTCCAGGGCCTGCAGAAGGTCGTCCCGCTGTAGCTCTGACCAGGGAGGAAGTGGACAGGCGTTGCTCTTTCCTTCCATTGCACAAGGTACCCCCGTCTTTTTCATTGAAATGTGGGGCCAGGCCCTCCTTACCTGGAGGTAACAGGCCTGGGTCTAGTCTAGCCCGTCCCTAGCTTATTGGAGAAGTCACTTCCTCTCCCAGTCTCCTTTTCCCTGCCTGTAACAACGATATCAGTCATCACTATTTGTTGAGTACTTCCTTATAACCAAAGGATATTGTGCCAAATTCTTTTTTTTTTTTTTTTTTTTTTTTGCGGTACGCGGGCCTCTCACTGTTGTGGCCTCACCCGTTGCGGAGCACAGGCTCCGGACGCGCAGGCTCAGCGGCCATGGCTCACGGGCCCAGCCGCTCCGCGGCATGTGGAATCTTCCCGGACCGGAGCACGAACCCGAGTCCCCTGCATCGGCAGGCGGACTCTCAACCACTGCACCATCAGGGAAGCCCGCCAAATTCTTTATGTGAGGCCTATGTTACGGATGAAGAAACAGAGGCTCAGAAAGTTTTGCACTTGTCCAAGGTCCACAGCGGAGCAGAGATGGGCCCCTAGGTGCCCCTCCTTCCAAAGTTCATGTTCCTAGATGGGTGGGTGCTGGAGGTGGGTGTGACCTCCCCCTTCCTGGTCTTCATCCCCCAGAAGCCATCTGGGTTGTTTGTCCTTACCCAGGATCTCCCAAGTAGGGAGACAGGTGCGGGAATTCCAGATCTGCAGACACTGGAAGGCATTGCAGGGCTGGCCTCCAGGGACATCGGCCAGAGGGATCTGGCTCCACCTCCTTTCTCTGAGTGCAGATACTCAAAAGCAGGATCTTCTTGATTCTGGATCTCAGAAGGACATCCTGAGACCCTGTACTTCAAGCACTAACGATTATCTCCTACTGAGACTCTTTTTTCCTTCCATTCTCTAGGACAAATATACCTGTGTGTTCACCTACGCATCTCAAGGAGGGACCAATGAGGTGAGTTGTTCAAAATTCTACGTGGTTTAGTACGACAATATCCATTGTCATACAGAGATGCTCTCTAGGGGACACTGGACATCAGACTATTCTTACCTAACCAATAAAAGACAGTGCTTAAGTTACATAATGACGGCAGATTCCATTCATAACTCCACGGAGTGAACAAACGTCTGGACAGAAGGAGGGATGTGAGACGTGACTCTGACATTCCCATGAGTCTCTATTAGGGTATTTTGTTCATGTTCTGTGCTGAGTAACGAATTATCACAGACTGAGCAGCTTAAAACAACACCCATTTATTATCCCACGGGTCTGGGGGTCAGACGTCCCGGTCAACTCAGCTGGGTGCTTCACAAAGCGACAATCAAGGTGTCAGCTGGGCTGGGTGTTCACCAGCAGGCTCTGGGGAGAACCCTCGTCCAGACACATTCCAGTTGTTAGCAGAATTCGGTTCCTTTTGGTGTGAAACTGAGGTCCCTAGTTCCTTGCCGGCTGTTTTCTCCAGCTGGAGGCAGAAGAGGAGGTAAGAGAGATTCGAAGCACAAGAAGGATGTAGTGCACCACTGCTGGCTTTGAGGGACCACGTGGGAGGGAGGACGTGGCCTCCAGGAGCTGAGAGCGGCCCCCAGCTGGCAGCAAGGAAATGAGGGCTTCAGTCCTCCAACTGCAAGGAATGAATTCTGCTGCAACCACATGAGATGGAAGAGGACCCAGAGCTCCAGGTGGGAACGCAATAATCTGGCTGACACTTTGATGTTAGCTTATGAGACTGAGCAAAGAACCCAGCCCCACCACGCCTGGACTTCTAACCTACAGAATTGTGAGCTAATGAATGGGTATTGCTTTTTATTTATTTATTTATTTATATTTATTTTTGGCCGCGTCAGGTCTTTGTTGCTGCGCGTGGGCTTTCTCTAGTTGCGGTGGGCGGGGACTACTCTTCGTTGCGGTACGTGGGTTTCTCATTGCAGTGGCTTCTCTTGTTGAGGAGCACGGGCTCTAGGCGCGCAGCCTTCAGTAGTTGTGGCACGTGGGCTCAGTAGTTGTGGCTCACGGGCTCTAGAGCGCAGGCTCAGTAGTTGTGACGCACAGGCTGAGTTGCTCCGCGGCATGTTGGATCTTCCCGGACCAGGGCTCGAACCCTTGTCCCCTGCATTGGCAGGCGGGTTCTTAACCACTGCGCCACCAGGGAAGTCCGGCACAGCTTTTAATGCTACTGAATTTGTGGTAATTTGTCACACAGTGTAGTGAGTTGAATGAGGCCCCCCCCCATAAAGATATGTCCACATCCTAATGCCTTGAACCTGTGACACTTAAGAAAAAGTCTTTATAGATATAATTAAGTTAAAGATCTTGAGATGAACAGATTATCCTGGATTTCCCGGGTGAGCCCTAAAACCAGTGGCACACATCCTTATAAGAGACACACATGGGAGATTTGATAAAAAGAAGACACACAGAGGAAGAGGCCATGTGAAGATGGAGGCAGAGGTGGAGTGATGTGGCCACAAGCCAAGGGACACCTGGAGCCACCAGAAACTGGAAGATGTAGGAAGGATTCTCCCCTGGGGCCTCCAGAGGGAACACGGCCCTGCCCACACCTTTTTTTTGGACTGCTGGCCTCTAGACTGTGAGAGAACAGATTTCAGCTGTAAGCTACCAAATTTGTGGTGATTTGTTCCAGCAGCCCCAGGAAATGAATACACACAGCAATAGATTACTGTTACAGCCAGTAATGCACCATTACAGATAAATACTCTGAGAATAAAATACTGTTGTTAAATTCTGGCTAGACACCGCCACTTGGTTCTGTCTGAAGGGAGGGCAGCACACGTGTTTGAGAAGAGACACAAAACAGACTTTCTCCTCGTGATTGTTAGAAAGAATAAAAGATAATTGAAAAGGAAGAATTAATTGTCACTGTGAAAGTCAGTGTAAAGCATCTTTTGTACCCGTAAATTGTGCTTTCCTCCCCAACCCTCAGACTGTAGGGAACACTACTGTCCTTTCAGAATAGTCTATGGCACTGTGTCCCCTAATAACGGAGAGTCCCAGAGATGGAGGCTGCCTGGGGACCGCTCCATGTTTGCCTGCCCCTCCCAGCATCCTGGTTCTGAGTACATCTCTTCCCCCCCACCACTCCCTGACTTAGGGCAGCACATTAAAATGGGCAAGAGCGGGAATTCCCTGGGTCCAGTGGTTAGGACTCGGCGCTCTCACTGCCGTGGCCCCAGTTTCGATCCCTGGTCAGGGAACTAAGATCCTGCAAGCCGGGCAGTGCGGCCAAAACCAAAAAAAAAAAAAAACAAAAAAGGGTGAGAGCGAGTCCACCCGCTCCACTGGGCACTGCTGACTTTAGAGGCGGGGTCGCTCTCTGTGGGGGGCTTTCCTGGGCAGCCTCCCTGGCCCCCACCCACTCGATACCAGCAGCCGTCCCACCCAGTGTGCGCTGGGGGACAAAAGTGAAAATCACTGGGCAAGAGTGACATGAAATGCACTCCTTATTTTGCATATTTCCAGTTTGTAAGTAAAAGTAAATGATTCCGAGCAACAGTATTTTATGTCATTTATTTATTTTTTTGGCCACACCACGTAGCATGTGGGACCTTAGTTCCCCGACCAGGGATTTAACCGGCGCCCCTGGCATTGGAAGTGCGGAGTCCTAACCACTGGACCGCCAGGGAAGTCCCCCAGCAACAGTATTTTAACAAAATGTAGCAAACGCCTGGTGACACCCTTCCCAGCGGTGTCACCAGGGGGTGGCAGCTCTGCTGGGGAGCATCGCCGCCCTTCCGCCTGCCTCCAGGACAGCAGGCATCCTGCGATCATCCGCCCCTTCCTTGGCCACCTCCAGGCCTTGCTGCTTCTCCAGGTGGTCCACTCCATTATGGGATGGTGACAAGTGGTGGAACATTCTCCCTTGGTCCAGGCCCCTTGGTCCAGCCGTGCCCTGCCATGAGCTCCAGATCCTTCCCAAAGCGCCTTCCTCCCCCAGTCAGCCCTTTCCCTGCCTCCTTTGTTGTGTAGATGACCAATTCGTTATACAATAAAATTGTGATAGCACCATCGCCTTGGTGTTTGTCCGGCGGCCTGCAATGTGCTGAGACAGATACACGTCTCGTTTCCTCTTCAGAACCCCAGGAGGCTGTCCTTATCCCCGCCTCACACACGAGGACACGGTGGCTCAGAGACTGAAGACTGCCCTGGCTCCCCCAGCTGGGACGTGACCAAGGTCCCCAAGGCGCAGGCCCCTGACCGCCGCCCCGAGCCAGGACATGCCCCGCATCACCAGCAGCTCAGAAAAGAACGCCCGCGCCTCCCTAACGGGACCCTTGGGATGGACAGTCCACTGCAGCGTAGGGGGAGAGAGCTAGGCTCACTCTTGGAAAGGTGGCTGGGTCACAAATTCTAAAACCAGCATCAGGCTTGATTCTGCCATTTCGGATGAGGGGATTGATTCATCCTCAAGGAAACACCTAAGAGCCCAGCAGACACGTCCAGCACCCACTTGTTCCAGCAGCACCAGCCTAGAACTGTGACCATCAGACACCGCGGGCTGACTGCAGAGCTGCGTGAACCCAACGGTGCGACCCACGGGCTCTCTGGCTGCTGGCCTGCCGCCCGCTTAGGAGCGAACAGCCGGCCGGATTCTCAGCAAACATGCAGGGGCCGTCCGAGATGTTCTCCGGGATCCGCTTGGCCACACTTGGGGGCCCTGCCAAGATGCCCCTCGGAGCAGCTGGAACGGAAGCCCCAGAGGCCCAAGTGGCACTTCTCTAGAGCCATCGTCAACAGAGGGGAAACGGGTCTGTGGTCTGGGCTCCCAGGGGGCCCGGGATGCAGGCTGGGCCTGGGGAGAGTGGGAGGCCAGGCTGCTTTGACAGTGGTTCGTTTCTCCAGAGGGTCACCTGAGAGGCCGGCTGGTGCCGGGTGACAGCAGGCACGGCGTTATTCATGATCTCAGTGCCGGCCAGCATCCTGAGCGGCCAGAGAGCTCGTCCAAGGTTGCCGGGAATGCGGCCACTTGGGAAGACTGGCCCTTTCTTATCAAGTTAAACATACGACCCCATGCTCCCGCTCCTCGGTATCTCCCCGTTAGAAATGAAAACTTACGTCCACACAAAGCTTGTACGTGAATGTTCATAGCAGCCTGATTCATAATAGCCAACAAGCGGAAACAACCCAAGTGTCCCCCAGCTGATGATGGATAAACACAGTGTGGTCCCTTCACACATGGGAACATCAGTCAGCCATGAAAAGGGGTGAAGCACTGACACTCGCTACCATGTGGATGGGCCCTGAGAACACGGTGCTCAGTGAGAGAAGCCAGACACAGAAGGACCCACAGGGTGTGATTCCATTGATGGGAAACGTCCAGAACAGGCAGGTCCACAGACACAGAGAGTGGGTTCGTGGTGGTTGGGCTGGGGGAGGGCATGGGGGTGTGCCTGCTCATGGGGATGGGACTTCTTTGGGGGGTGATGAGAATTAGGTATAGGTGATGGTTGCACAGCTCTGGATATACTAGGTAGCATTGAAGCACGCACTTTAAAAGAGCATATCGTCTATACATGTTTTATTTTTTAATGTAAATTTATTTATGTACTTTTGGCTGCATTGGGTCTTCGTTGCTGCGTGCGGGCTTTCTCGTTGCGGCAGGCGGGGCCTACTCTTCATTGCTGTGTGCAGGCTTCTCACTGTTGTGGAGCACAGGCTCTAGGCGCGCGGGCTCAGTAGTTGTGGCACGCGGGCTTAGTTGCTCCGCGGCACGTGGGATCTTCCCAGACCAGGGTTCGAACCCACGTCCCCTGCATTGGCAGGAGGATTCTCAACCACTGCGCCACCAGGGAAGCCCCATATTGTATGTTATGTAAACTGTTTCTCGATAAAGCTGTTAAAGGCAAGTGAATTATTGATATACGTGTAGCCACATGGGTGAATCTGATATGCGTTAGGCTGAGTGAGACTGACCGGCGCAGGAGACCGTGTCCTGTGTGATTCCACTCAGGTGGCATTTTGCAAAGGCACAACTATGGGGACAGAGCAGATCAGTGGTTACCGGGAATTTGCAGGAAGGGGTTGACTCCAGAGGGATGGAGGAGAGATAACTGGGAAGATGGAACTGATCTGTATCTTGATCGGGCGGTGGATACACAGTGTGTGCATTTGTCAACACTCATAGAACAGACACTGAAATGGGTTCATTTCACCATCTGTTACTTGTCTCCTAATGAAAAATAATAGCGGTTACCAATTACCTGTCCTCGATTACACCCAGCCACTTGGATCCTGAGCCCCCTAGCCTCCCAGAGAAGGTCACAGAGGGTCGGGCTGAACAGGCTGCCCCAAAACACACCGTCGTGTGAGTGTCTGATGCCAAAACCTGAGCCTTACCAAGGGCACCTACTGCCCACCCCGGCCTGTGGCCTCGAGACCAAGGTCAAGTTCATATAACAAGACCACTCAGAGGGATATTGACCCTATTGCTAAGAAGCTCTTGGTTTAAATTTTATTTGCTTTCATAATTAAAAAAAAAAAAGTTTAAATGTTTGCCTCAGGACTTCCCTGGTGGACCAGTGGTTAAGACTTCAAGCTCCCAATGCCAGGGGGCCCAGGTCCGATCCCTGGTCAGGGAACTAGATCCCGCATGCCACAACTAAGACCCGGCACAGCCAAATAAATAAATTTTTTTTTTTTAAAAAAAGAAGCCTCATTTTCATGAATCTTTTAAGAGCTATGGAAAACCATCCCAGATATATTTCACAGCGTAAAACTGTTTTCGGGCGCTCAGAGGCCTGGAGCCGTGGGCAGGAGTTTTTAAATGGAAAATAAATGTGTTAGGCAGGTCCCCTTGCCATGCCTGCCCTACCTGAGTAATTGGCTTCTACCTTCATGCTGCAGGCAAAAGACTTCCAAGTCACCATTTACTCCCGTTATAATTAACATACAAATGGCCTTGTTTCTATTAATGGAAAAGCTCTGGCATTTAACCAGATGATCAGCAATTGGATTCCACCTTTACTCTCAGGAGAGGATGGGACACTCATTTTCCTAGCAAAATGCAAAAACGCCGCAGGTCACCAGACCTTGCATTTGGCCGGGTTTTCAGAGGCCCTGAAAATGAGAATAAACTGGTAGCAGTGTGTTTTGGAACCATTAAAAAAATTTTTTTTAATTTAATTTTTTTAAAAAGCTAACACAGGGACTTCCCTGGCGGTCCAGTGGTTAGGACTCCACGTTTCCACTGTAGGGGGCATGGGTTCGATCCCTGGTTGGGGAGCTAAGATCCCGCATGCCGTGTGGCCAAAAAAATAAAAAAGCTAACACACGTCATTCAAAAAGCAAAAAACATAAAAAGCTCTCCAGCGCCTTCTGTCGGCCCAGTTCCCACCCACGTCCTACATGTAACCGGGGTTATTAAAATCTTGCATCTTCTCTGAGGACTGCTCTATGCTTATGCAAGCAAGCATGGGTGTATTGTCTTTCCTTCTTTTATTTTTGTTTTTATCTTTCGCAGTAGACTTTATTTTTTACAGCAAAATGGAGCGGAAGGCACAGAGCTTTCCTGTATACCCCTGCCCCCCAACCATCGCCCACCAGAGTGGGACGCTTGTGACAGTCGTTGATGAACCTACACGGACACGTCATCACCCCAAGTCCAGAGTTGCCATCAGGGTTCACTCCTGGTGTGGTGTGTGCCGTGGGCTTGGACAGACATATAATGATGGCGAGGCTGTGTGTCCCGGACTGACCTGCCTGTCCTTTCTCCCCAGAAGTGGCAGATGAGTCTGGGGACCAGCGAAGACCAGCAGCACTTCACCTGCACCATCTGGAGGTGAGCGAGGGTCCGGTGGTGGGAGCTCCTCCCGGACGAGACACCTTCGTTCTGGGCAGTACCCATACTGACGGTGTCCTGCGCCCCAGGAGGGTCGCAGGCAGGAGAGGGTGTGCCGTCCTGTGTGGGACTTGAGGGCAAGGAGGGCCTCCCGGGGAAGCACGTTGACACTGAGGCCTAAAGGGGGCGGGGGGGACTGGGAGGTGGCGTCTAGGCAGCGGCTGCAGCCCTGGGAGTGGGGCCGGGCTCCCCAGATGCCACCCCCTTCATGGTCACCTCAGTTACATTCCTTGCTCAAGGGCTTCATCTCCCACTGTGCCCACCCTTTTCATAATCCCACTTCCTGGAGCCCAGCTCCATGAGCCCGAGAACAGGGTGCTGGGCCCTCTGACGGGGAGGAGGGTAATGGAGCTTCACCAGTTCCTGGCCCTTCTCCCCTGGGCCTCACGGCCTGGAATGTGTCGCCCAAGCAGAACAGATTTCTCAAGCATTTGCCACGCGCCTGACGTAGAAGTCCCAGCCGCGTTCTCACCCTCATGGGACCGGGGTCAACATAGGGGACGGATCAAGAAGTGGGACACAGAGCAGCGACAGTGACATTTAGTTAAAGAAGACGCGTGCAGGCGTTGGCGCAGAATCCCCGTCTCCTGCTCAATGCGTTACAAACCGCAGGCTAAAACGTACCAAGTATTGTTGGGGAGCTTCTCGTGGGGGCAGAAGCCCTGCGTCCTCAACACGCTACCATCATCCCCGCTGAGAGGCGAGACCCTGTCTGTGCCCCTTCCCAGCCTCAGAGAGAAGCATCCCAGAGGCAAGGAGCTGGGGTGGGGGACTCCCTAATTACAGGTTAGTAATCAGGGCTGCATCCCCCCGCCAGTAGACCACCGTCTCACACAGGCTTGTGAGCACCAGCCCTCCACCTGGGCACAGACCCAGGCCGCACTGGCCCAAAGCAGGGTCCTCAGCCCGCAGCCTCTTAGCTGACCACCCAGCGGCCCCCCAAGGACACGCTCAGCCCCAGACACCCTGCCGTTCCTAGTTAACCCCCATACTTCTCACCCCCGGGATGTGGCCCGGCCTCACCCCTAGTGCACACCTGGGATGTTGTCCACTGGATGAGAAGTGTTCTGTGAGCGGATGCGAGAGGCCCCGTTCTAGAACAGCTCCTACCCAGAAGGGGAAAGAGGCTTGTCCATCAACGAGCCGGAAGAGCATCCTGGCAAAGAGGAAAGAGTGGATCACATTGAGGGCGCCCCATCTGTCCTTCCCAGAAATGCCTGGCAGCAGATCCCATCTTGGAGAGCGGGGAGAGGGGGCACACAGCCCTGGGCTGACCCTGTCGCCCAACCTTTCTTCGCAGGCCCCAGGGCAAGTCCTACTTGTACTTTACGCAGTTCAAGGTGGAGGTGCGGGGTGCTGAGATCGAGTACGGCATGGCCTACGTGAGTGTCACCTGCACATGGGGTGGCCGCCTGGCTGGGCCACCATGGACTGCAACTTGGAGACCCCGGGGGGGTGCGGGGGGGAGTGAGGAGATGGACACCAAGCCCTTAGCGGGAGGTCTCGTGGCGCGGGGGGCCGGGGTTACGGTGCCCAGAGGGGAACCCGGCTGACCCCCAGAGACACCTGGCCTCCCTCTTGTAAGGCCCGCCGGCAAAGCCAACAGGAAGTCGGGGGCAAGGGGGCTCAGCCCTGGGACAGGGGCAGTGAGGGCGGAAGTTGGCCCAGGGGGCAGGTGGGCGGCTCATTGGCGTCGGGAGGGCCCCACGCCCCTTGGCTCCAAGTGACCTGTGGTTCACAGGCCAGCCAGCACCTTCTGCTGCGCTCCTGACCCCCACGGCCCCTCCAGAGCCCAGCCACTCTGCAGAGCCCACCCCTGCTTCTTCATCTGGGTCAGAAACAGTTTGAAAATCACCTTATCAGTCCCAGAAGCAGAACCAGTAGGAGACAGGCATTAAGAGATTCACTGCCAGGAATCGGCTTCCACTGTGCAAGTCTGGCTTTGGGGGTTTCCTCCAGGGAAGCCTCAGCTCTGCCCTGAAGGCCCTCCCCCTGATTGAATCAGGCCCGCCCAGGTCCCCGAGGATAACCTCTTCTGCTTAAAGTCAGCTCAGAATGAGCCTCTGTCACATCTACAAAATTCCCTCCCAGCAACCCCAGCAAGGGTCTGATTGTATAACGGGGAGTGTGGCCGCTCCAGTGACACATCAGACTGTCCATCAGACTGTTAACTAATCGCTCTCTGGGGTCCCTTCTTACTTTGAAACTCTATTATTTTTACTGATTTGAAAAAGACACAATTCTGCTGTTTAAAAATTACATGCAAGAAGAGACTGCCATGCTAGTGTCATTTCCATAAATTAACTAAAAAAAAAGATTCCCTTCGGTTTGCAGGGAAGGCATGAAGTTTTAAGCTAGTTGACAATCTCTTAAGTGGATTAACCCACTGCTTCTGCTGGATTCTCTTTTATGTGCTTAAAAAAGCATCTCGCGGCTCTTCAGCAGAAGCGTGCAGCTTTAGTCTCTCCTGCTCTGCAAAGCAAAGCGAGCCGTGTCCCTTCCCCATTAGAAAAGTTTCCACTTGTTCCCTTTCAGTCGAAAGCTGCTTTTGAAAGAGAGAGCGATGTGCCCCTGAAAAACGAGGAATTTGAAGTGACCAAAACAGCAGGTACGTAGAGGGGTTTGTGGAGCTGGAATCTAGGTTCTCAAGCAGGGAGGGGGTGAGAGAGGGGACAAGACCCCCGCTAGAGGGCGATCCAGGGGCCCTGTGGTGAGAGGAGGCTGCCATCCCTAAACGGCTTCTGCAAAGGGCCACCTAGTAAATATTTTTGGCTTTGGGGCCCCCTTTGAAACAACTCGACCCAGACCCCATAAGGCAAAGTCAGCCATAAGCCACTAGTCAGTGAATGGGGGTGGCTGCCTTCTAATAAAACTTTATTTCGTGAACACTGAACTGTGAATGTCATATCACTTTTCCATATCACAGGACGCCATTTTTCCTTTGATTTTCCTTAAAGCTATTTGAAAGTGTAGAAACCACCCTTCGCTCACGGGCGGCAGGCACACTTGCCCAATCCCTAGCAGAGAACGGACAGCATGAGAGTCTGTCCTCGGAGAGCTGCGTCCTGGGACACTCAGCTCCACAGGAGGCCAGGGAGCAGGGGGCCGCGGGGTCTGACGCCTACACAGTCTGGCCGTCCTGGGCTCCGTGACAGCTTCCAGCAGCGCAGTCGGGACCTTGTGCATGCATGACACGGGAGGCGGGGGTCACCTCCTGGGGCCCCGAGACTCCCTGGCCTCTGACCCCATTCAGCTGTAGCCATGCAGGCCAGATGCCAAGCAGAGAGAGGGGCGGTAGGCACCCGAGTTGGGGCTCAGGGTGCGAGAGCAAGGGGGGATGAGTGAGTGAGACAGTGAACATGGGGCTGAGCCGAGTCGGGGGGCCCCGAGGGTCCTGAAGGACGGGGGAGAGATGAGGTGAGGAACCCATGTGGCCGTGGACGTCACCAGGCACCAAAGGGGAGGGGAGGGGAGGGGAGTGGGTGGCACAAGCGGGGCTTTTAGGAGGGCCTGGAAGGAGGCCCGACCTGCCTGCAGGTCCTCCGGGTGGGGGCAGGGGCCCGTTTAGAGTGGAGATCAAGGACAGAGGGGATTGGGTTGCTGCAGATCCTGAGCTCCAGGGAGCATAGATGGTGAGGATGGACAGGGAGTGGGGGGCAGGCTGGGTGTGCAGAGCAGGGGGCGGCCAGGTTCCCTGACCCTGCCCGAAGAGTGTCAGACACGTTTGCCGGTGCAAACCTCCAAACCCCAGCCATTCTCAGTGTGGCAAAGATGACCACGGCTCTTCCCACGTCGACATCTCCCATGGCCTCCCACTGCCCTCAGGACAGGCCCACAGCCTCCCCGCCTTTCTCCTATCCCTCACCCATAAGACATACAGGGCCAGGGGCCTTTCCCTGTGGAGTCCACTCGGAGACTGCTCCCATCGTTGCCCGCACCCGGCTCAGGACCCGGAGGATTTGCAGAGGCGAGGGCTGACCAAGGGTTTCTTCTTTTGCAGTGTCCCACAGGCCCGGGGCCTTCAAGGCTGAGCTGTCCAAGCTGGTGATCGTGGCCAAGGCGACACGCAGTGAGCTGTGACCAGGAGTCCCTTTGAGGGTGGCTTTTCCTCATCTCCACTGAAGGAGCTGGGCCCCATGAGGGCCCATTACTGGTTTTCTTGGGGGGTGGGGGCTGTTAATTTTCTGCCCAGGCTGATGTTGCCCCGTTGAGAGGGCTTTGCAGGGCAGCTGAGGCGCCAGGGCAGAGTCCGGAGGGCCAGGACTCTCCTGGCTCCCACCTTCCCCCTCCCCACGAGGAGTGTGGCTCTGAGACCCACTGCTCCTCTTATCAGAAGAGGCGTCAGGGCACAAGGTGGGGCTCACGGGGGTCACAGCTTTTCTGAAGCCAGCAACGTCTCCCCTGGATCAGGCCAGGCTCCAGGATGCTCCTGGGGGGAGCCGTCCTGCTGCTCTCTGACCCTAAGCCAGCTGTTTTCTTGTCATCCCCCAGGGGACCAACTTTCAGACTAACTGGGCAGAAGTGAAATGTTCTTTCATATTTAAATAAATAAGACAGTTAAAAAGTAACCACACAGTCTTGGCATCTGGCACTGGTGCCCACCTGGCTGGGCACGTGGGGCTGGGGGCCCCTACTTCCCTTCGCTGCTGGAGACGGGTTAGCTGCATCACCCTGGGCACAGGGACTTTTCTGCAGGCGCAGACGTGCGGGTCCCGAGGCAGCTGGACCTTGCCGAGCCCATGGGGCCACGCCCAGCAGAGGGTGAGCGCTCCAGGGCAGACCTGCTCTTCTGCATCCTGTGGTTGGCTCTGCTTACTTTTTTTTGAGGTCGGATTGCAGCTCGGTGACTTTAAAAAAGAAACAAAAACCTGCAAGCAAACCAAAATAAATAAACGATATCCCCAAAGGCCTCAGCCACTCAGGGGAGCCTGGTCTCCCAACAGCAGGGCCTGGGAGTCTGACCCCTACTGGACTGTCACCCTGACCTCTGACTGTGAGGAAAGAAACCATGTGGCCATGAAGTGGGTCCTTGATGATCAGAATCACCACGTTGGGGCGACTGAGGCCTCTCTGTTCCTGTCACTCACCTGGCCCTCCCTCATGCCACCCAGGAGCCCGGTGCTGCTGTGACCCCACCTGCCCCGGGGCCTCAGCGGTGCTGATGTAGGAATGGCTCCAGAGAGAGGCGCCAGCAAGATGAACAGCTGTTCCCAGAATCAGTGAGGGGGACCTTGAGCCCACGGTACTCGGGGCAGGGGCGGGGCACCAGCAGCCTCAGTGGTCAAGCGCACATGCTCTGCACCACACCTCGTGAGCAGCTCTGGAGGCACACACGTCCTCCGGGAGGCTCGCTCCACCGAGCACGACGACCTGCAGTTCTCAACAGGGCCCAGGAGATGATTGCCCAGGGCCTCCTGCAAAAACCAGGCAGCTGGACACAGGCAGAGACAATGGTGCACCCTGGGCCCCGAGCTGTGTGAGGGCCAGGCCCCGGCTGAGAGGGATATTGATTCTTCTATGGTCAGCCTGGAGTCACTTACCACTTCCAAGTACTGGGCGCCAGCAGGGATGCAGAGCGGTAGGTGCAATGTGCTGGGACACAGCAGGGCACCTCTGGACACAGAGAAGCTTCCCCTTTACTCCATGTGATGTGTGCGTGTGCCTTTATGGAGCTTTCTGGTGAGCGAAGCCACCCGGCCCCAGGACCTTTGGTCCTTATGAGGAGCTGGACTGAGCCCTGTCTGGGCTGCAGAAGCCAAGCTCTGCCACCTCTGCTAGTCTGCTGGTCTGTCATCCAACGCAGCGGGAATCAAACCTGCCAACAGGCTGCGGGTGTGTGACGTTTATGTGCAACCTTGATTCAAAACGCAAAAACCCTAGGTGGGTGAGAGCAAACTGTCAGATGCTTTTATTTACAGAGTTTTGTAGCGCTCTTTGGTTTTTTAAAATTAAATCTCAAGTGTATGAAAAGAGTCCAGACAGGTACAAAGCCTTATCACATGGATATATGCCTGCAGAGCAGAGGGCAAAGGATTTCATGTGGGGCTTCTCAGCGTAATCAAAATGCACGACTGTTCATTTGAAGATGTCTTTTGACCCAAGATAAGAGGGAAAGTTTGCCTTGGAAGTGGAGGGCAGAGGTAGGAACAGCTGGCTCCTGAGTGAAAGCCTGTGACTTTTTCAGAGCAGCAGAAACCAAACAGAGAAACGCTGCCCTTAATCTGGGGTCCTAATCTATCAGCCAGCCCCTCATGCCGTGGAGAGGCAAAAGGGAGTGGTGGGGACTGAGGCAAAACAAAGACGGGCAACCTCAATGCAGCTTCACCACTGGGCAGTGCGGGTGCGTTTTCTAGAGAACCGACAAGATCAAGATCGGGACGTGCTGTTTCCTTGGTTTTAAGTGTTGGCAACTAATTCCAAATGTCTCAAACAGAGGATGGGGCTAAGCAAACCCATCTTCTTGCCTAATAAGGCCTGCAGGCCTCCTGTTTGCAGTCTTTGCCCTAAACCAGGTTCTGCAAAAATAGACATCGTTCCCCCCCTCCCCACTGAGTGCCCAAAATAACCTTCCCGGCCCTGACATGGCCAGACCTGCAGCCGGGTTTCACATTCTTTTGAAACCCATGCCCACTTCTGACAAATCACAAATAATGCTCCCACACCCCAACGTGTCCATCCACGCCCCAAGTTAAGAATCGCCGCACCAGCGTTGCCAAAGCCAAGAGTTGTTGAGCTTTGTTTCTGAGGCCTGTCTTATAAAAACAACTGTTTGTTTTCCAAATATGAAATCATCATTTAAAAACATGCACGCATCTCAGACAGCTTTCCCCTGACACCCTGCATGGGGGGCACACTCCGTTCCTCTCCCATGTGGGAGTCTGGGCCACGATGCCAACCAGAGGGAGGAGGCGTCCTCACTGACACACCTGCACCCACCGCGGCCCTCGCGTGGCTCCCAGGGCCCATTTCCTGGTCTGCGGAACAAAGTACCCCAGCCTGGGAGGCTGAAACAACAGAAGCTTGTTCGCTCTCACCTCTGGAGGCCTGGGATCAAGGGGTCAGCGGGGCTGGTTCCCTCTGAGGGCTGTTCCAGGCTCTCTCCCAGCTTCTGGGGGTGGCTGGCAGTCCTTGGTGTTCCTTGTCGTTCAGACACATCCCCCCAGTCTCTACCACCACCTTCATATAGCATTGTCCTCTGAGTCTGTGTCCAAATGTCCCCTTCTCAGAGTGGATTAGCCACCCCCGCTCCAGTATGAACTCAACTAATTACATCTGCAATCACCCTATTTCTAAATAAGGTCATATTCAGAGGCCCTGGGGCTTAGGACTTCGAGGAACTTGGGGCGGGGGAACAGCTCACTGTGTAACACTCCCTTTCTCCTGGTTCCCCATGATCCTCTCTGCGGGAATGCAAAAGCCCAGGCAACATTATGAAGTGGGAAGCCGCCAGCTGTCAGAGCCACCAAGTGATCTGAGGGGTTCAGACCGGTGGCTCAAGGGTTATTGTGCAGACGATGCGCCGGAGCAGGCAGTGGTCTCCAGGTGCCCCGGGAGGCAGCTGGCGCAGGCAGGCCGTGCCGGGCTCCACGCTGAGTTCCTCTCCCCACGGAGACTGGGCCGGAGGAGGAGAGGTGACCTGGGTCCTTAGAGCTGCAGAGGCGGGCGCGCGCGCGCGCGTGTGTGTGTGTGCGGGTGTGCGCGCGCGAGTGTGTGTGTGTGTGTGTTGGGCGGGGTGGTTTTGGCCAGAGTCAGACTGGGAGAAAAGAGGTTAAAAACCCCCCCGCAAGCCCCGCCCCCAGCGGGAAGCCGGAACGAGGAGGTCGGAGGTCAGGTCGGAGGTCATATGCTCTCCTCGTCCAGCAGCCGGGTGAGACCCTCGCAGATCCTGCGCAGGTGCGAGCGGTAGGGCTCAGCCGGGCCGTAGAGCGCGGCGAGGAAGTCGCAGTCAGCCAAGTGGCCGAACACGTGGTTGATGCGGCCGTGGGACTTGGCGGTCAGGTGCGCGCCCGCCGCCTGGTGCAGCAGGTCCCGGCACTCGAGCAGGGCAGCGGCCAGGACGCGCCGGTCAAAGGTGAAGTCCACCTGGTGGAAGCTGACGGCGGTCATGGCCAGGCGGCGGGCCTGCTGCCGGAAGCGCTGCAGCCGCGCCAGCTCCTCGCCGCCCAGCTGCCCGCTGCGCAGCAGGACACCCAGCTTCACGGCCACCTTGACCAGGTTCTTGACCACCTTCTGGGCCTCCTTGCGGCTGCGGGTGAACTCCTTGGTGGCGCGGTACAGCTCGTCCAGCACCTCGCTGCTGGTGTCGTCGATGAACGCGGCCGCCACCGCCCTGGATGCCATCTTGCTCAGGAGCTTCTTCTGGGCCTGGAGGGCCAGGCTCTTGGTGCTGAAGGTGTCCATCCGCCCTGCGCGTGGGTGGGGACAGAGACCCGCCGTCAGCCCGCACGGCCCGGCTGCCAGGGGCTTGCCTGGGCGGGCCGCTAACGTTGGCGACCACCGTCTTCCCAATCCGGGAAATGGGCACACGCCACCAGCCTATCTCCAGGGGAGCCTGCGTGCCCATTCCACAGACCTGTGTGTGCCAGGACTGGGTGTACAGAGCCGACCAGCGAGCCCCCGGGAACACAGCAAGTGCTACCGTCCGGGAAGCTGCAAGAGCCCACATAGCACAGGAACCCCAGCAGATCAAGAGGGCCGAGGCTGACCTCCTGGAGGAAGAGACAGGTGAGAAAATGGGGAGGGCATCCCAGGCGGGAAGATCCCCATGCTCCAAGGCCTAGAGGAGGGAAATTCCAAGTAGCAGGAGCAAAGAATGGCAGAAACTTGTGAAAAAAAATAGCAAAACCTATTTTTAGGAAAAGCTCGTTTAAAAAATAGCATTCACACTGAAGAGATGATGACCCAAGGGACCCTAAGGGAATTTGTTTCTAAAAAAAGTCAAAGGAATTAATGTGTAATGTTGAAATCTGGGCAGGGCCTTCTGTTATGGTTTATTACAGGATACTGAATCTAGTTCCCTGTGCTATACCATAGGACCTTGTTGTTTGTCCATTCTGTATATACTCATTTGCATCTGCTAATCCCAAACTCCCAATCCTTCCTTCCCCTACCCACCCTCCCCCTTGGCAAACACAAGTCTGTTCTCTATGTCTGTGTGTCTGTTTCTGTTTGGTAGATAACTTCATTTGTGTCCTATTTTAGATTCCACATATAGGTTTTATCATATGGTATTTCTTTCTTTTTGACTTACTCCCCTTAGTATGAGAATCTCTAGGTCCATCCATGTTGCTGCAAATGGCATTATTTCATTCTTTTTCATGGCTGAGTACTATTCCATTGTGTATGTGTACCACATCTTCTTTATCCATTCATCTGTCGATGGACATTTAGGTTGTTTCTGTATCTTGGCTATTGTGAATAGTGCTGCTGTGAACATTGGGGTGCATGTATCTTTTCGAATGAGAGTTTTGTCTGGATATATGCCCAGGAGTGGGATTGCTAGATCATATGGCAACTCTATTTTTAGTTTTTAAGGAAGCTCTATACTGTTCTCCATAGTGGCTGCAACAATTTACATTCCCACTAATAGTGTAGGAGGGTTCTCTTTTCTCCACACCCTCTCCAGCATTTGTTACTTGTAGACTTTTTAATGACGGCCGTTCTGACCAGTGTGAGGTGATACCTCATTGTAGCTTTGATTTGCGTTTCTCTAATAATTAGCAATGAGGAGCATCTTTTCATGTTACCTGTTGGCCATCTCTGTGTTTTCTTTGGAGAAATGTCTATTTAGTCTCCTGCCCATGTTTTGATTGGGTTGTTTTTTGGTTATTGAGTTGTATGAGCTGTTTGTATATTTTGGAAATTAATGGGCAGGGCCTTCTGAATCCCACTACTTGTGGTCCCTGGTACCAGCCCTGCAAACCCACTGTATCCTTGCTCTGAGTTGAGAAGGGGCTCAAGGTGAGTTATCACTGGGGGGGGGGGGGCCAGGGGGGGTCCAGCTTATCATTCCCCTCATCCTGCAGCTCCATGAGACAGGGTCCCAGCCCAGCCCCTGGGCTGTTCAGGGTGGAGAAGCCTAGGTACCAATCCTCCTGGCCTCCTCACCCCCTTGAGTTTACAACGGACATCCTGAGACCTTAGTCAGGCCCTGAATGAGTCAGGGGGGCAGTGACCTGGGTGGGGGTTCCCCAGGGCCATTTGTGGGGTTTCTGGAAACGCATCACTCTGCTGATTCCTCTGATACAGAAATATTGACTTGCATCAGCTTCCGCCCAGGAAAGGGCCAGGGAGGTGGCCAAGGTGAATGGCAGGCTGGCTCTCTGGGAACAGTGACCAGGCTCCAACCGCAGAAGCCTGGACCTCTGTCTATCCCTTATGTCTGACTCCTTTTGTCCCTCCTGCATGGCAGTCTTCCAGATCCCCCAGGCTCTGGAGGCTCCCCTTCCGACCACCTCCTTCCTGCAGCGCCAGAATTCTTCCTACACTGCACGTCTGGGCTTAGCCCTTTCCTTGTAAGAACCAGCTGGCAGCTCCTCGTGGCTCTCAGGACCAAAGCCCACACCTCATTCCAGCCCCTGCATCTTCCCTGGTGAGCTCCTATACATCCCCCAACACCCTGGCCCCCAATCCCCTGCCTCTTCTCTGGTGGACGCATATACATCCCCCAAAAGCCCTGGCCCCTAAGCCCCTGCCTCTCACCCTCGCAGGTTCATCCCTCAGCTCAGCCTGGACACCACCTCCTCTAGGAAGCCACCCCCAAACGGACAAACTGACAGTGAGGCACCTCCTCTGAGCCACAGAGCACCCCAGGCATCCCTCATCACTGCTCTGCCCCGCTGGCTTTGCTTCTTCCGTGGTCTGCCTCACCGCAGGCCACGGGGGAGGTAATGGGCCTGATTCCTTAACCGCTGTGTTTTTGGAGGCTCCGGAAACATCTTCCAAATGAATGAGGGAGCCTGAGACCCACCCCCAGCCCTGACCCGCTGCTGCCCCAGGCTCTGGTGGGAATCCACCCCGACCCCAGCCTCAGGCCAGCCCGACCAGGAATGCCACGTGGGTGCCCACTCAGCCACAGGAACCCCGACAAAGCCCATCTGTGTGTGAGCTCAGACCCCGGGAGAAGTCCCAAGCCTCAGCCGCCCTCTCCCTGCCCACAGAGGTCAGGACGGGCCTGGAGATGAATGACCCAGTCTTCCCTGCTCCCACAGCAGCCCCAGACCCTGTACAAAGGCTGGGGCAGAGCAGGGGTGCGGGTGACTCAGCACCGCGTGGCAGGCCCTGAGCAGCGGCGTGTGCCCATTTCATCACTTCAGCCTGGTGTTGTAGTCGGCTGGTTGCCGGGTTGCATAAGAAATTACACAGGCTCAGAGAGGCTGAGCCATTTCCCCAAGGCCACACAGCAACACAGGGACTGCCTGCCCCCACCACCTCTGCACCCCTACGCTCTCTGCTTTCCCCACCTGACTCCTGCGAGTTGCCCTGAGTCTTGTGGGGCTGTCCCCCATGACAAAACCAGCCCCGAAATTTAGGGCCTGCTCCTGGCTCTAACCTCTTGGTCAAGCAACATAACTGCCCCGTGCCTCAGTTTCCCCATCAGTAAAATGGAGGATGGTGGCTGTAAGGAGGGAGAACTACCTCCATCCTAGGGCAGAAGCTTGTGACCAACCTGAGTGTCCCCCGGGCTGTGAGCTTTCCCCAGGCAAGAGGCTGGACGCCACTGCCTGGACTTCTGACCTTCAAGCTCTATGCCATTCAGCTCCCTGAATGTAGAGACCTATTTCTCTGTGATGTTCTCTGGAAAAAAAAGAGCAGCAGCAAGGAATAACTATGCTTCCAGGATGCCCTCTCACCTCTGTTTCTCTAGAACGTTCTATTCCATTCCCTCTACCTAGACCCCTCCCTCACCCATCACTCATCCCGTAAACTCATTCAAGTCTCAGAGTTACTGGATGCCCCAGGCTGGGCCAGGTGCCCCCTTGGCTCCCATGGTGCCCGGGGCATCCTGGAAGACTTCTGGAAGACTTCTGGATGCCCCAGGCTGGGCCAGGTGCCCCCTTGGCTCCCATGGTGCCCGGGGCATCCTCCATCACGGCCCTGAGTACCTTGGTTTCGGTGTCCATCTCCCTGGCCTGACAGCGTGGGTAGGGGCTGCATCTTTTTTTTTTTTTTTTTTTGGCCGCGTCGCAGGTCATGCAGGATCTTAGTTCCCCAACCAGGGATCAAACCTCTGGCCCCTGCAGTGGAAGCACAGAGCGCTGACCACTGGACTGCCAGGGAATTCCCCTCCATCTTTCTTGTTCACGCCATGTCTCCTAACCCTAACCCAGGGCCTGGTACCCAGCAGACACCCAGTAAGTGTTTGTTGAATGTATGAGGGAAAGGATGTCTGCAAACATTGGAACCCAGGGGGGGAACTCCCAACTCCCTGGGTCCAGCTCCCCAGTTTACAGATGGACAAATTGAGACTGAGAGAAGAGAAGGCCTTTCCCTGGATCCCAAGGACTCTGGTGCCCAGGTCTTTCTGCCTATTTGGTTGCTGTGTGACCCCAGGCAGGGTTCTGCCTCTCTCTGGGCCTTGACCTTCCCCTCTGCAAGCCCGAGGTCGAGCGTGTTGGTTCACAGGGGAAGCCTGTCCTGTTTACCAGCTTCAGGAAGAGCCTGGGCCCTCAGCAGCAGTACTGCCCCACACCCACCCTGCCAAACACAGAGGAAAAGGGGCGGGGGGCGGGGGCAGCTGCAGCCTTCCCTCTTGGCCTCCACACTCCTTGCCCCTACTCCCCTTGGGGCAGTCCCCAGACCTGTGACACCTGGACCAGCCCAGCTGCAATGGGTCAGCGGTCCCCACT
>NW_020173270.1:4504200-4514491 GCF_003031525.2 Neophocaena asiaeorientalis asiaeorientalis
GACCCATTGTTCTACCAGAAACGCCTCCATCCAAGCAGCCAGACAGGGAGATGACTACTCTCCCGGGGGAGCATGCTGGGGACCAAAATAAACCCCAGCCTTCCTTCCTGCCAGCTGCGCTCATCCAAGTCCAAGGGCAGACAAGCCAGGAGGGGCCTGGCTGCACCAGGGCAGGCTTTCTGGGGCAGGCCCTTCCCAGGGACAGCAGAGGGGCTCAGACGGCCAGCGTCCCTGGCCCCTGCCCACCAAATGCCAGATCACCCCACTATCGTCACAGCCAGGAAAGCCCAATAAAGCTTCAAGGGCTCGGCTGGAACACTCATTCAGTGGCTCAGTGAGCACTTATGGAGCACCAGTTGTGTCCCAGGCACTGGGGACATAGCAGTGACCAAGAGAGATCCCATCCCTGCCTTCCAAGGGACCCCAGCCTTCTAGACACCATGCCACCTCCTTATTACAAAAGAATTTGGGTGCCCCCATTTCCCTGAAATGGAATCCACAGGCAGTACCGTCTGTCTCCACCCGCTGGTATAAAAATAAAATTAGGGCTTCCCTGGTGGCGCAGTGGTTGAGAGTCCACCTGCCGATGCAGGGTACTTGGGTTCGTGCCCCGGTCTGGGAGGATCCCACGTGCTGCGGAGCGGCTGGGCCCGTGAGCCATGGCCGCTGAGCCTGCGCGTCTGGAGCCTGTGCTCCGCGACGGGAGAGGCCACAGCAGTGAGAGGCCCGCGTACCGCAAAATAAATAAATAAATAAATAAAATTAATATGTGGTGATAAAGGTGAGGGGGATTGTACAGGGAGGAGCTCTGGAATTTTTTATTTTTTTTTTAATTTTTAAAATTCTTTTAAAGATTTTTCTTTGATGTGGACCATTTTTAAAGTCTTTATTAAATTTGTTACAGTATTGCTTCTGTTTTGGTTTTTTGGCCGCGAGGCATGTGGGATCTTAGCTCCCTGACCAAGGATCGGCACTGGACCACCAGGGAAGTCCCTAATTTTTTAATTAAAAAAAAATTGTTTTTCAAACCCACGCCCCCTGTCAGTGGAAGCACAGATTCTTAACCACTGGACCACCAGGGAAGTCCCCGGAATGTTTCATGTTCTGTGTCTCCATCTGGGTCTACACAATGTAAAAAGTCATCGAGCTGGATGGTTACAAAGAAATGTGAATACACTAAAACCCAGAAAACTGTAAACTTTCAAAGGGTAACGTCTATGGTATGTGAGTTATATCTTGATATTTTAAAAATCTAACATTTCTCCAAGGAAGATATATAAATGGCCAATAAGCAAGTGAAAAGATGCTCAACATCACTGGCAACTAGGAAAACAAGTCAAAATCATCATGATACATCACCTCACCCCCACTAGGATGGCCGTTTCAAAAAGACAGACAAAAGGGCTGGCAAGGATGGGAGAAACTGGAACCCCTCATCCACGGCTGGTAGGAATAGAAAACGGTGCAGCCGCTGTGCAAAACAGGTTTTTGGCAGTTCCTCACAGAGTTACCACATGACCCAGCAGTTATACTCCTAGGTACCTACCCCAAAGAGATGAAAACATACGTACACATAAAAACGTATACACACATGGGCATAGCAGCATGATTCATAATAACCAAAAAGTGGAAACAACCCAAATGCCCACCAACAGATAAATGGACAAACGAATTGTGGCCCATCCACACACTGGGATGTTATTCAATCATAAAAATGAGTGAAGCACCGACACTCACTACAACATGGATGGATCTTGAGAACACAGTGCTCAGTGAGAGAAGCCAGACACAGAAGGACCCACAGTGTGTGATTCCATTGATGGCAACCGTCCAGAACAGGCAAATTCACACAGACAGAAAGTGAATTAGTGGTTTCCAGGGGCTGGGGAGCAGAGAATGGACAGTGACTGCTAATGGGATGGGATTTCTTTTGGGGGTGGCAGAATGTTCTGGAATGTGAGCACTTTAAAATAGTGAATTTTACAATATGTGAATTCTATGTCATCAAGCTGAACACTTACTATATATATATATCAAGTGTATATAGTTTATACCTTTGTGCCCCTTACTCTCTATTTTATGCCTCATTTTTTTTTTTTTTGCGGTACGCTGGCCCTCACTGTTGTGGCCTCTCCCGTTGCGGAGCACAGGCTCCAGACGCGCAGGCTCAGTGGCCATGGCTTACGGGCCCAGCCGCTCCGCGGCATGCGGGATCTTCCCGGACCGGGGCACGAACCCGTGTCCCCTGCATCGGCAGGCGGACTCTCAACCACTGCGCCACCAGGGAAGCCCTATGCCTCATTTTAAAAACGTTAAATAAATTGGGACTTCCCTGACAGTCCACTGGTTAAGACTCCCCGCTTCCACTGCAGGGGGTGTGGGATGGATCCCTGGTCGGGGAACTAAGATCCCACATGCTGCATGGCCAAAAAAAAAAAAAATTTAGAAATCACGATTTGGCCCAAGCAGTAATACAAACAGAAATAAAAGGATTACAGGGACTTCCCTGGTGGCGCAGCAGCTATGAATCTGCCTGCCAATGCAGGGGACACGGGTTCAGCCCTGGTCCGGGAAGATCCCACATGCTGCGGAGCAACTAAGCCCATGTGCCACAACTACTGAGCCCGTGAGCCACAACTACTGAAGCCCATGGACCTAGAGCCTGTGCTCCACAACGAGAAGCCCCCACTCGCCGAAACTAGAGAAAGCCCGCATGCAGCAACGAAGACACAATGCAGCCAAAAATAAATAAATTAATTAATTAAAAAAAAAAAGAAAAGTATTACACAAGTGGAGATTTGCAAATCACTTCCACCTAGCCAGGCACATGGTACATGCTCAATACATGTTTGATTAAAAAAGAATTTTCCTGGGACTTCCCCAGTGGTCCAGTGGTTGGGACTCCACACTCCCAATGCAGGGGGCCCAGGTTCGATCCCTGGCCAGGGAACTATATCCCACATACTGCAACTAAAGATCCCACATGCAGCAATGAAGAGCCCGTGGGCCTCAACTAAGACCTGGTGCACCCAAATAGATACACAAAGAAGTATTAAAAATTTTTTTTCCTCCTTAAAAGCTCAGGCCCACTGCACTCAATGATGGAGTGCATCTATCAGAGGTTTGCCCCATACAGGGCATCGCAGGGAACATGTAGCTACAAATTTCTATCAAAAAAGAGCTCCATCTTCCCTTGATTTACCCAGGAGTTGCATTTCAGGAAAATTCACTGAATATTGAAACCCCTAGTCATCGGTTTCTGGCAAGACATTAGGACGTTGTGAGGGCCAGGGGCTGCCCTGAGCATGGCCAGACGCCTAGTGCCTTGGTCCCTGCCCCCCAAATGCTAGCATATCCTGTTGTTATCATAAGTGGGAGGGGGAAAAATGCCCTCTGAATTTCCAAAACGGCCCCCTAAGAGGTGTTGCCCCTGATGGAAGGGGGAGGCACCAGGAAGCAGTGAATGTGGAAATAAACAGGATAATTTCAGGAACAGATAAGGCCCGGGGATGGGGGGCAGTGACAGCCAGGGACGGCAGGTGACCTAGGCTGGGTGGTCAGGAGGACCCCTCCAAGGTGGAGCCCCTGGAGCTGGGACTGGAAGGACAGGGTCTGGGGGAGGGTGAGCCAGGCAGAGGGAATGGCTGGTGCAAAGGCCCTGAGGCAGGACAGTGCCAGGGAGGAGACCGGAGGCTGGTCCACAGCCCCTGAGGAGGCCACTGTCCAGGCCCTCCCACAGCTCTGAGGTCTCCCCTCCATGACCTCAGACAAGCCCCAGCCCCTGGAGGCACTTTCCCATCTGTGAAATAGGTGTCTAGTCACTGAGTCCCTGTCTCTGCTGATTGCTGCCCTGCACCCCACATTCTTTCTGGAACCTCAGCCCTCTGTCCACGCTCAGACTTTCACCCTCTGCCAACCCCACTTTGTCTTTTTGACTCTGACCTTTGTTCCTGTCCCCAGTTTGGACACTCCAGCTCCCAAACTGGCCACAGATGGTGGAGCCTCGGGTTGCTCTAGACTTGACAGCATCCTTTCCCCACACAGGCAAAGGTGGGCTTGGAGGGAGGGTGGGGTGGAAGCAGGACTGAATGTGAGCCTCCCCCAAGGGGAAGGGCACACGGCAGTGGACGGCACTGGCCCCAGTGGACCTCGTTCCTCCCAATCCCTCTGTCGCCAAACTCTGGAGCAGGGCCAACCTTCCCGCTCCCCACATCAATGACCTCCCCTCCTTCATCTCCCCTCTTGCTGTCCCTGCAACATGCTAGGCATGGTCCAGTCTCAGGGCCTCTGCCAGGCCCTGCCAGCTGGGAGGCCCAGGTGGAGAGACTCCTCCCATGGCCCCCCATCCAACCCAGGTCACAGGTGCGCCGGGGTGGTCCCTCAACCCACAGATTCCCAGTCCTGGATGCTAGGTGTGGGGGTGATGGGGATTCCACAGGGCAGAAGATCCTGCTTCCCAGAGTCCCCAGTGCCCCCCGGGTGCACCGTGAATGCTGCGTCCCACCCCATTCACTAAGCGCTGGAGAATTCTTAGCCACCAGCTTTCCAGGAAAAATAAATGTAGGCATGTAGGTACATACATATGTTTACCATAAATGTTCCTGACATAAAGGATGTGCCCCATGCAACTTACAGACGTAAGAAAGGATTTTGCACGGGTGAATTTCACACACCCAACCGAGGCTCACTATGTGTTCTTGGTGAGTTTTGCCAGCGACTTCTTTGCCGAATCCGATGGCAGTTTTCGAATGGTGAGAGAATATTCCCTCAGTGCATTTGTGCTATTCGCAAGGAAGCAGCTAGAGACATGCCACCCTTTAAAATTTAATTTTCATTATTGACATTTCCTGTAGTTAGACCAAGGGCGGCAAATTCTGGCCTGCTGCCTGTTTTTGTAAATAAATAAATAAATAAAGTTTTATTGGCACATGCCATGCCCATTCATGTCCTATTGGAACGCAGCCTTGAAGAGAGGCAACAGAGGCAGAAAAGCTGGCAAAGCCAAAAATATTTACTATCTGACCCTTTATGGAAAAAGCTTGGGTACTTCCCTGGTGGCGCAGTGGTTAAGAATCCACCTGTCAATGCAGGGGACACAGGTTCGAGCCCTGGTCTGGGAAGAACCCACATGCCACGGAGCAGCTAAGCCTGTGCGCCACAACTACAGAGCCTGTGCTCTAAAGCCCCGCGAGCCACAACTACTGATGCCTGCGTGCCACAACTACTGAAGCCCGCGCGCCTAGAGCCCGTGCTCCACAACAAGAGAAGCCACTGCAATGAGAAGCCCACGCACCGCAAGTAAGAGTAACCCCCACTCACCGCAACTAGAGAAAGCCTGAATGCAGCAATGAAGACCCAACCCAGCCAAAAATAAATAAATAAATAAATTGTAAAAAAAGGTTGGCCAACCTCCAGGTTAGATGATGACAGAACAATATATCAAACCCTGATTTGTAGCATTTGCCAATTTCCATGGTGTAAATTCTCTCACCACGGCCAATTTCAAGCTTCCAACTTGAACATGAAGTTGGGAAGAACTGCTCACCATCTCCACCAAACAGAAACACTAGACGAAAATAACCTCAAGAGCACAGATCCTTGCAAAGTGCAGTAAAATAATTAGAAATTAGGATTTTTGACCTTTGCTTTTTTATAAGTTGTGCTGAAGTATATGTCACATACCATAAAATTCACCCTTTAAAGTGTACAATTCAGTGTTTTTATATATTCACAGAGCTGGGTAACCATCACAACTATTTAATTCCGGAACATTCTCACCACTCCGAAAAGAAACCCCCTCCCCAACAGCAGTCACTCCCCCTCCCCCTCCCCCAGCCCTCTGGCAACCGCTGATTTACTTTCTGCCTCTATGGATTTGCCTGTTTTTCTTATAAAAAGAATCACCCACTATGTGGTCTTATGTGTCTGCCTTCTCTCACCGAGTGTCATGTTTTCAAGGCTCAGGGCTCCTGTTTTTTTTTTTTAAGGATTTTTCTTTTTTTATTATTAATTAATTTTAGTTTTGGCTGCATTGGGTCTTCGTTGCTGCGCGCAGGCTTTCTCTAGTTGCGGCAAGCGGGGGCTACTCTTCGTTGCGGTGCGCGGGCTTCTCGTTGCGGTGGCTTCTCTTTGTTGTGGAGCACGGACTCTAGGCGCGCGGGCTCAGTAGTTGTGGCTCACGGGGCTTGGTTGCCCCACGGCATGTGGGATCTTCCCCGACCAGGGCTTGAACCCGTGTCCCCTGGATCGGCAGGTGGATTCTTAACCACTGCACCACCAAGGAAGTCTCAGGGCTTCACTCCTTTTTATGGCTGAATAATATTCCGTATCTTTGAGGTTTCTTTTCTTTTTTTTTGGCCCTGCCAAGTGGCTTGTGGGATCTTAGTTCCCAGACCAGGGATTGAACCTGCACCCTCGGCAGTGAAAGCGCCAAGTCCTAACCACTGGACTGCCAGGGAATCCCCATCCATACTTTTGTTTTAAATATAATGTATTTGACTGTAAGTTCATAGTATGTCATTTTTTTTTAATTTATTTTTTCTTCCAGTTTTATTGATAGTCTGTCCTTTTTAATAATGGTGATGTTAACAACAGGGTTGTGAAATTCCTGACAATACAGCAAGTGGCCCTCGTGAGCGGGGGTGGGGAGGGTGGATGCTGGCTTCAGCATGCCACTGGTCCACGGAGCAGCCCGCCCTCCACATGAATTCTTTATGTCACAACAAAGGGCTTCAATAATTGATGGGCCCCCTCAGCGGGGCCTCCTCCCTCAGCCCCTGCTGCAGCATCCCAGGGTGGCCTCAGGGGCTCCAGATCTCCGCCCACCGTGGCAAATGCCCCCACACTATTACCCTCTGCCAGCATGAGGGCACCCATTGCTTCCAGCCCTTTATCACCATCACTCAGACCTCACAGTCGGTGCCCATTTTGATATGGTAAAAGGGGGGGCCTGCTTTTCTCAGGTGGGGGGGCAGATACCAGTGGTTTTCACACCGGGTTCCCCAGAGCCCTCGGGGGCCACCCCAAGGATGGGCAGGGTCTGGCTCCCTGCCAGGCTGCGGTGGGAGTTGGGACACTTTCAACTGTGGTCAGATCTCCACTGAAGAAAGAGCTGGGATGGGGTGGGGGTGGGGGACACCAGTGGGCAAAAGTGAATGTTGGGAGACCATATCCCACCCCTCTACAGAGAAAGACAGGACAGGCTGAGGCTCAAGCTGAGTAAAAGGTTTTTTTTTTTTGGCCGCGCTGCGCGCCTTGCAAGATCTTCCCCAACCAGGGATCAAACCCAGGCCCACAGCAGTGAAAGCATGGAATCCTAACCACTGGACCGCCAGGGAATTCCCAAGTAAAAGATTTTTAACAGCAAGTGGAGGAGGCTGGAGGGTCACCTGGCGGGAATGTGGATGCAGCCCCTACATGAGTCCTGGTTCCACCCACTTCGCACCGCCCACAGCCTCCATCTTGGTCCCCTGGCTCCTGCCCTCGCACCCTACAGTCTGTCCTCTCCATAGCAGCCGCCAGAGGGCGCCAGTGAGCACCCGAGTCAGGTCCTCCCCCTCTTCTGCCCACAGCTCTTCAGGGATCCCTCCTCCCTGGGGGTAAAAGCCCAAGTCCTCCCCATGGCTCACAAGACCCTGCACGACCTGCCCTGTACCTTCCCTGCCCTCCCCTCCTCCCTCTCTCCCCCTCGCTCACTCTGCTCCATCCACACGGGTCTCCTGGCTGTTCCTCCAACACACCAGGCATGGTGCTGCCCCAGGGCCTTTGCACGACCTGTGCCCTCTGCCTGGATTGCTCTTTCCCCCAGGTCTCCATGTGGCTATTTCTTTCTTGCCATTGAGCTTCAGCTCAGATGTCACCTCCTCAGGAGGCCCTCCCAGATTCCCCCATCTAAACTAATTTCCCCATCAATCTGTCTGTCTCTCTACTCCTTCATGCAATTACAGCTAACCCTAATGACTTTTCTGGATGAATGTCCATCTCTCCCAACCCCAGTCTGTGAACTGAGTGGGGGGTGGGGACACCAGACGGGCCTTGGTCATTGCCAGGTCCTTGGCGCCCTGCACCAGGCTTGGCTTACAGTAGGGGCTCAGAACCAGTTGTTGAATGAATAGATGACCTCCCAGCACTAGAGGGGCACAGAGTCAGATATCTCGTCCAAGGGCCCCATTGTCCAGCCAGGGAAACTGAGGCCCCGAGAAAAACAGATATCCCAAGGTCACACAGCAGCACAGCACGAACCCTTCTGGAAGGGGCTCCCCCACTGTGGACACTCCCCAACTTCCACTGCCCCATTGGACAGAAGGGAAAAGTGAGGCCTGGAAGACGGGGCCTTAGAAGATCCCAAGTACTCTTGGGCCAGAGGTGCCTCTGTGAATCCCTCAGGTGGTGGGATTCCAGGGGAAGTTGTTTCATGGAGGGGTGTATGTGGGGGATTCTGGGGTAAAAGCCCAAGTTCTCTGTAACTGGGCCAAGTCCTGCCTGTCTCTAGGTCCCCATCTCAGTCTATAACACCTGGGGCTGAACCTGAACAACCATGTGTCGTTTCTTCAGCATCCGCCTCTGGGGCTGTTTCCATGATGACAGATGGAGTTTTGTCCTAGGCACCCTCTGGTGGCCCCATTTGACAGACAGGGACACTGAGACCTCCTGAACCCATCACATCAGATCACCAAGCAACCAAAAGGCCCCTCCCCTCCCCAGGCCTCAGATGAGGAAACAGGCTCAGGGGGCACCTGACCTGCCCAAGGCCACACAGCAGAAGGGGATACGACAGAGCCTCCAATCTGCACCTGCCTGACTGGTTTCTTCACTTAGGGACCCCTGCCCCTCATCAGAGTGGGGTGTGAGCGCCTGACTCGCCCCCCTCCAAGAGGTCTGGGCACTCACCTACCACCTGCGTCCCAGGCCACCAAGCCTGCCAAGTGGGAGAAGCTCAGCCCAGGTGTTCGCGTGGCTGGGGCGACAGTTCTTTGTTCCAGTTTCCATAGGTACAGCGTCCCTGGGCCAGCTCCTCCTCTGCCCCTCCCAGCCACCCAGCCGCCCAGCCCTGGCCTGGCAGTCCCTTGGCCCAGCCCATCTAGGCAACTTGTTATGTTTTAAAGTTGGCGCCTGTGCACCTGTCATGGAGGTACAGGGAACAGCCCGTGCAAAGGCCCTGAGGCAGGATGGTGCCTGGCGTGTTGGTGGAATGTGGAGGCTGTGTGGCTGGAGCAGAGTGAGTGAGGGGGAGAGAGGGAGGAGGTGGAGGCCAGGTAGAGACTTGCAGGGCCCACATTCCTGCATTTATTTCTGGAAGCTGCCCTCACCCCCAGGGAATTATGACCCTCAGACAGGAAATTGAGGCTTGGAGAATTGAATCACTTGTTCAAGGTACCAGTGATGAGTGGCAGAGCGGGAACCCAGGTTTGTCTGATTCCAAGGTCTGAGCTTGGGCTGAACCAACCCAGCCACTGGGCTGAACTGCCCCTCACCCTGCTATGGCACCCCCCACCCAGGGCATTCACCTCCCCCAGCTGGGCTCAGACCTGCTCAGGAAGTAACCTCAGAGGCCTGTTTACAGCTGGGGCTGCTCCTCCTCCAGGAGAGCCCCCCAGGAGAGAGGAGGTAGTGATGCATGCAGATCTGGGTCAGGTCAACTGCCAGTTACCTCAGCGATGAAGGTCCCAATTCACAGCTGGCAAAACTGAGGCCAAGGCTTCAGGCCACTGGGGAGCTCCCAGGTGGCCAGTCTGGGTGGGCCTGGCTCTGACTGTCTCTGCTGCCTGGACCAGCCAGAAGTCTCACTCATTCCCACCTCCACGCCTTTGGCCTGGCTGCCCACCAACTAGAATGCCCTCCTAGCTCTGGCGTCTGGCCCTGGCACCTGGTGCCCTGCACTGTGAAAGGGGGCAGAGTCCATCAGAGTCCTTTTGTTCGGGGGAGGGGGTGCTGGTCCCAGAGCACCACCCCAAGCCAGGGTGGGCAGTTCAGACCCAGGATGCCTCCCCGTAACCCACACATCAAGAGAGTGACAGGAAGACAGAGTGAAAGGGAGAAACGGAGAGGGAGAGGGAAACAGACATAAGGGGGGTCAGGGACATAGGGGGCGAGAGAAACAGAGAGGCCAGGTGGCCCCCGAGATTGGGGGGCGCCCCGGCACCGCTAGCTCACCTGCTCTCTGGGACTCCGTCGTCAGTCCGACGGTCAGGGCTCTGTCCGGCCGCCTCCGAGGGGGCTTTGCTGTGGCCGCGAGACTCGTGTCTGAGGACTGGGACCCAGCGGGGCGGGGCAGGAAGCTCGACCCCGCCCT
>NW_020173270.1:4514523-4556760 GCF_003031525.2 Neophocaena asiaeorientalis asiaeorientalis
TGGGAGCAGGCCTCTGCGGGGTGGGGGGGGGACCTGGGGCGGGGCCAGGCAGCTCTGGGAGATTCCTCCGGAATCACGAAAGGGGCCGGATGCAGGGGGAGAGCCCAACCCCGGGCCCCGTTCAAGAAATGAGAGGAAGGAGAATTAGAGTCAAAAAACAGAGAGAGATGGGGGCCGGGGAGAGAAAGAGAGCCAAAAAGAAAAACAGAACAACCGCGTGGCTCTGGGAAGGCCCCTTTCTACCCCTGGGACTCCGTTTAAAGTACGGCCCCAGAGAACACTTTACAGCAGAAGGACCTGGGAGCCCCTTAAACATGTAGATTGCTATACCTCTCAGACAGGCTGAATCTGACCCAAGGTTGAAGATAAATCTTTCTGGGTTGCGGGTGAGGTTTGTGGCAGTTGCTACGTGGACGGACCCTGGAGACCCCGCCAGGGGACTTCCCAGATCCAGCCTCGGTGTCCGTGGGAATAAGCCAGCGAGATACGCAAGAGCCTCCAGGCCGCTAGCGGGTGGGGCAGTGGGGACAGCTGGGGCTCCCGGAGGATGCAGCTGTGAGTCCTGGGAACCGGGCCCAGTAGCAGCTCCCAGCTCCCCTGCTGCTCCATTTCCTCCCTGCATCCCCAACCCTGGGTCCCAGTTGCCGCTGTAGGACCAGGGGGGCCAGAGCAGTCTGGACAACCAGTGTATGTCGAGTCCTGCCCTGCATGTGGGGGATACAGAGCCCTGGCACAGACCTCATGAGGCAAAAATAAATGAAATGTCTCTTTATCTCATCCCCCCGTTTTTCTTTTTGGACAGGGTACTGAGGCCCAGAGAGTGGAAGTGACTTGCCTGAGGACATGCAGGCACAAGTGGCAGGGCCAGGATTCAAACCCAGGAATGTTTGTCCCACCTCCTCCCATCCACAGCCAGGTACTACCCTCTCCTGAGTTCAGGGTTTCTCATCTGGGGCACTATGTATTGGCATTTGGGGTCTATAATTTCTATGCACTGTGACATGGGAATAATAAAACTTACAGGTCCACAAATAATAATGGATAAGGGGAGTTCCCTGGTGGTCCAGTGGTTAGAACTCCACACTTTCACTGCCGAGGGCGCAGGTTCAATCCCTGGTTGAGGAACTAAGATCCCACAAGCCAAAAAAAGTAAAAATAAAAATGAGAAAAATAAAAGAACTAATAAGAAGTGTCCAGGAGGATGTGAAGAAATTAGAACCTTCATACTTTGTTGGTGGGAATGCAAAATGGTGCCGCTTCTGTGGAAAATAGCTTGGTTGTTCCTCACAAAAACTAAACGTAGAATTACCATATGATCCAGCAATTCCACTCCTAGATGTGTACCCAAAAGAGTTGAAAGCAGGGACTCAGAGAGGTATTTGTACAACAGTGTTGATAGCAGCATGATTCACAATAGCCCAAAGATGGAAACAATCCAAATGTCCATCAACAGAGGAATGGGTAAACAAAATGTGATCCATCCATACAGTGGAATATAATTCAGCCATAAAAAGGAAGGAAGTGATTCATGCTATAACATGGATGAACCTTGAAAATACAGGTTTAAGATGCCAATCATAAGATGATAAATATTGTATGATATACTTATATGAGGGACCTCGAATGCACGAATCCACAGACAGAAAGTACAATAGAGGTGACCAGAGGCTGGGGGAGGAGGCGACAGGAATGGAGAGTGAGTGTTTAATGGGGACAGAGTTTGTGTTGGGGTTGATGGAAAAGTTCTGGAGATGATGGTGGGGATGGTTGCACAACAATGTGAGTGCACTTAATGCCACTGAACTGTGCACTTAAAAATGGTTACAATGGTAAATTTTATTATATATTTACCATAATTTTAGAAAATGAATAATGTAGCATACCGAACCACTGAATTGTGTGCTTTAAGTGGATGAATTGTATGGTATATAAATTATGTCTTGATGAAGCTGTTTTTCTTTTATTTTTTTTTAGAACTTTTTAAAATAAATTTATTTTATTTATTTATTTTTGGCTGCGTTGGGTCTTCGTTGCTGCCCGCAGACATTCTCTACTTGCAGCGAGCGGGGGCTACTCTTTGTTGCTGTGTGCGGGCTTCTCATTGCGGTGGCTTCTCTTGTTCCACAGGCTCTAGGCTGCGGGCTTCAGTAGTTGTGGCTCACGGGCTCTAGAGCGCAGGCTCAGTAGTTGTGGCTCGCGGGCTCTAGAGCGCAGGCTCAGTAGTTGTGGCGCACAGGGTTAGTTGCTCCGCGGCATGTGGGATCTTCCCAGACCAGGGCTTAAACCCGTGTCCCCTGCACTGGCAGGAGGATTCTTAACCACTGCGCCACCAGGGAAGCCCTTCTTTTATTTTTTAACTAATATTTATTTGGCTGCGTCGGGTCTTAGTTGCGGCATGCAGGATCTTTCGCTGTGGCTTGCGGGCTTCTCTCTAGTTGTGGCGCGTGGGCTCTAGAGCGCACGGGCTCAGTAGTTGTGGCGAGTGGGCTTAGTTGCCCCGCGGCATGTGGGATCTTAGTTCCCCGATCAGGGATCAAGTCGAGTCCCCTGCATTGGAAGGCGGATTCTTAACCACTGGACCACCAGGGAAGTTCCAAAGCTGTTTTTCTTTTAAAGTGCCTAGCAGCACATCTGGTAATAATAATAACAATACTGTAGTTAAGATTTACTGGTCGCCTACTACGTGCCAGTGACTGTTAGCACTTTACGTACATTAACTCACCAAATTCTCCCAGCAACCCTGCGATGGGGTACAAGCGTCCCATTTCACAGATGACGAAAGTGAGGCTCAGAGGAAGCAACTGACCAGTCTGAGGCCACTCAGCCAGGTCGTGGAAGAGATGGGATTAGAACCTGTAACATTCTGAGTCGGGAGCAATGTGTACAGCTCCTCTAGGTGGTTGGACATCCTTGGGGGTCTCGCTAGGGAGCAGGGGTCTGAAAAACAGACCAGGGGCTCTATCCAGGGTCGGAGGCTCAACTTGGAATTGGGTGCTTAGCCTGAGACCAGGGGCTCGGGGTCTGGAGCTTAGCTCAGAGCTGGGGCTGAGCGCAGCGTCGGGAGCTCTGTCAGGGGTCAGTTTCGGCCGGGGAGCGGGAGGCTGGGTGGGTGCTCTATTCGGAGTGGGGGCTCCATCCAAGGTCTTGGGGTTCGTAGCTGCGTCGATTCCTGCCGTGGCCGGCAGGGGGCGTGCTCTGCCCACAGCCGGGGCCCGCGGCGCCCTAGCTTTCCCGGTAATGGGTCGCCCGGGTGGGCGGGAGATGCAGTGCGGGACAGGGCCCCCAAGTCCAAGTCACCCCAGGCCCTAGACCCATCCAGCGTCACCTGCACCCCGAGATCAGACTTTGCACCGGCGGGGCTGTGTGACTCGGAGCGAGCGACCCCCTTCTCTGCGCGTCTTCCTCGCGCCTGCGCAATGGGACCACAGTGGTGGAGGCGGCGGGGGAGATGGTAGGAAAGCCTGTTCTCCAGGAACCTCCGGGAGCCCCTTCTCCCCCGCCTGGCGTCTTCCCCGCAGCCGGAGCTCTTTGGGGACCGATGGTGGCGGTGGCCAGAGCACCACCCTCCCACGCCCCAGGCCCAGGCGTAACTCCCACGTGCCGCGATCCGTCTGTCCCCAGCCCATCTGTCTATCCCCGCAAGACCCTTCCCAAGGCCACTTAAGAAAGGGAGTGGGTGTTCGGGCCCAGACGGGGGACGGGAGAAGGGGGCGAACCTTGTTTGAGCCTCTACCGCGGGCCAGGCCACGAGGTCCCGTGGAACTTTTCCAAAGGCACTGAGCGTGAGGGGCTGTCTTCATCCCGGGATCACGGGCTCAGCCTGGAATGGGAACCCAGGGCCCGGGCGACCCCCCTCTCCCCCATCATCAGCGAGGCAGAAGGAAAGTGAGGCCGGAAGGTCCTAAGAACAATTTCAGTCCTGTGCCTCCGTCGCCCCCATCCCTACCATCTCCCTCCCGGTGGCAGCGAAGGAGCGGAGAAGCAAGCCGGCCCCAGCGGGAGGATGTATTTACAAGCGCCAGCCGCGCAGACGCCAGCCGGCCGCCTGCGTGTGGGAGGCGGGAGTCTGCGGGGATAAACGGCCAGGTGTGGGCCTGTGTGCACACGGGTGTATGTGCGGGCGCGTGTGGCTGGGGAGGGGATGGCTGGATCTGCTGCTGCTTCTGAGGGTGGTGAGCACACACACACACACACACCCGCATTCCCAGCAGGAGGAAACTTCACTTCTTGGAGTCTCAGTTGCTTCATCTGGAAGATGGGTGCAGGCAGTTACAGCACCAAATTCAGAGATTTGTGAAGACTTCAGGGGCACAGCGCTGGTGCTCAGCAGAGGCCTGGCACATAAGTCATGTAGTAATCACCTCCAGCTGTGGGAGCCCAGACTAGGCACCTGACCCCACCTGGGAGCCCAGGGTGAGATGACAGCTGAGCTGAGACTTAAAGAAAAAGCAGGAATCGGCCATGGGAAGAAGCAGGAAGGAGGGTCCCTTTTATTCTTGGCTTACTGACTGATCTTGGGCAAATCATAGGTCCACTCTGAGCCTCTGTTTCCTCATCTGTTAATCAGACTCATGACACCCGCCTTGCAGGGCAGTTGCAAAGACTGACTGAGAGGATACAGGAAGTGCTTAACCAAGTACGAGGATACATTATTATTATTTGTGGGGCTGTGTTCTCTGCCCCCAGGAGCTCCCAGGCTATGGAGAAATAAGGACATTAGAAAGGGTTGACGTGCTGATGAAGGAAAGGCACCCCAGGTGTGAGCAAGGGTGCAGAGGTTGGGAAGTTCTGGGGGCTGACAGGGGACAGTGTGTGCCCCGATCAGACCACAGTGACCCTCAGGACATCAAACGTTGTATATAAAAATCCAGAATTTATCCTGAGGGCAATGGGGAGTGTCAGAGGGTGTTAGAGCCTGGACGAGATTAGAGTATGTACTGGAATATCTCTCTAGTGGCCAGTGTGGGGTGGACAGCAGTGGGCAAGGCTGGAGGTGGGAGGCCAGGGAGGAGGAGGCTGTGGGGAAGGAGAGGAGGTGCCCTGCCATGCCCTGCCCCAGTTGCACCCCCAAGGGGCAGAGGAGAAGCTGCTGGAGATCTTGAGGAGGGTAGACGGTCAGGCAGAGCCAGAGTGCAGAGGACCTGGCTGAGCTGTCTTTCCTGGGGGAGATAGTAGGGGTGAGGGCAGTTGGGGGGGGGTCATTGGCAAGATTCGGAATCCAGATGCTTGGGGACATGGCTGGAGTTGAGGACAAGGTAAAAGCAAAGGGAGAGTCAAGGGCAGAGTTTTGTGCTGAGCCTGTTTCTTCTGTGACATCCCCACCCCCTCCTGGCCCCAGGCTCCAGGGATCCCAGATCCCACAGCCTCCATTCTCTCCTAGGGGATGCATCTCTTCTGGATCCCCACGGACCACCTGCTTCCCTCTGGGGCTGTGTCAGCCCCACATCCAAACAAGCTGCCTTCTGGGACTTCCCTGGTTGGGACTCTGTGCTTCCAGTGCAGGGATGCAATGGACGCTGGTTCCATCCCTGGTCAGGGAACTAAGATTCTGCATGGCTGCGGCGGGGCCAAAAAAAAAAAAAAAAAGAAGCTGCCTTCCTTTCCCCAGGGCCCAGAGAGACTGGCCCTGCTCAGTGAGAGGCTAAGAAACTCCCAAGGTCCCCCACGCTTGCTCAGATCATCACCTGCTCCAAAACCTTTAGCGGCTCTAACAGGCTCTGCCAGACCTTATCCTGGAGCTCCCCGCGCATCGCCTCCCCCTCCCCCCACCATCACCCCCCCTCCTGGCAGTGTTCACCTAGTTTCTCGAGGACGCACTGCCACACCAGTGCTCATGCCATCCCTCCACCCTCAGAACCCTCCTAGCACCCCTCTACTCAGTCGGTGAGACAGCTGTACAAGGGAGTAGGTCTAGCTCCTTTATCACACAGACCCGGCTGTTTCCGGCTCAGACCCAAGTAACTTCCTATCGGTGGTGGATCAGCCTCAGTTTCCTTTTTTTTTTTTTGACTGCACCACGTGGCATGTGGGATCTTAGTTCCCCCACCAGGGATCGAACCCGTGCTCCCTGCAGTGGAAGTGCGGAGTCTTAACCACTGGACCTCCAGGGAAGTCCCCAGCCTCAGTTTCTTTTATCTGCCACCTTCACGGAGCTAACTTCCAGAAAGGCGTGAAACAGGAATGATGCAAATAATTTTAAAATTGCAATCATGCAGTTCTAAAAGGCAGTGGGCACTCAGTGCAATGTGGGATCCTGGATTGGACCGTGGAACAGAAAAAAGGCGCATTCGTGGAAAAACGGGAGACATCCAAAGGAAGTCTGGAGTGTCCCATCATCTTTTTTTTTTTTAATAAATTAATTTATTTTATTTATTTATTTTTGGCTGCGTTGGGTCCAGCTGCGGCCAGCGAGGGCTACTCTTCCTTGCGGTGCGCAGGTTTCTCATTGCGGTGACTTCTCTTGTTGCGGAGCCCGGGCTCTAGGCGCAGGGGCTTCAGTAGTTGTGGCATTCGGGCTCACTAGTTATGGGATCTTCCGGGACCAGGGCTCGAACCCGTGTTCCCTACATTGGCAGGCAGATTCTTAACCACTGCGCCACCAGGGAAGCCCTGCATCTGATCATCTTAACGTGCCCACGCTGGTTTGTTCATTTGGACAGATGTGCTGAGGTTATGTAAGTTTTTTTGTTTGTTTGTTTGTTTTTGCGGTATGCGGCCCTCTCACTGCTGTGGCCCCTCCCGCCGCGGAGCACAGGCTCCGGACGCGCAGGCCCAGCGACCATGGCTCACTGGAGCACCCGCTCCGCGGCATGTGGGATCTTCCAGGACCGGGGCACGAACCCGTGTCCCCTGCATCGGCAGGCGGACCCCCAACCACTGCGCCACCAAGGAAGCCCTATTTTTTTTTAATAGATCTTTATTGGAGTATAATTGCTTCACAGTGCTGTGCTAGTTTCTGTTGTACAACAAAGTGAATCAGCTATACATATACATATATCCCCATATCTCTTCCCTCTTGCGTCTCCCTCCCTCCCACCCTCTAGGTGGTCACAAAGCACAGAGCTGACCTCCCTGTGCTATGCAGCTGCTTCCCACTAGTTAACTATTTACATTCAGTAGTGTATATATGTCAATGCTACTCTCACTTCGCCCCAGCTTCCCCCTCCCACCCTGTGTCCTCAAGTCCACTCTCTATGTCTATGTCTTTATTCCTGCCCTGCAACTAGGTTCATCAGTACTTTTTTTTTTTTTAGATTCCATATATATGCGTTAGCATACGGTATTTGTTGTTCTCTTTCTGACTTACTTCACTCTGTATGACAGACTCTAGGTCCATCCACCTCACTACAAATAACTCAATTTCATTCCTTTTTATGACTGAGTAATATTCCATTGTATATATGTGCCACATCTTCTTTATCCATGCATCTGTTGATGGACATTTAGGTTGGTTCCATGTCCTGGCTATTGTAAATAGTGCTGCAATGAACATTGTGGTACATGTCTCTTTTTGAATTATGGTTTTCTCAGGATATATGCCCAGTAGTGGGATTGCTGGGTCATACGGTAGTTATATTTTTTAACATTAAGGGAAGCTGGGTGAAGAGTAGAAACTCTCTGTACTCTCTTTGCAACTTTTCAGTAAATCTAAACTTATGGGGACTTCCCTGGTGGTCCAGCGGTTAAGATTCCGAGCTCCCAGTGCAGGGGGCCTGGGTTCGATCCTTGGTCAGGGAACTAAGATCCCACATACCGCAACTACTGAGCCCACGTGCCCCAACAAAGACCCAGAGTAGCCACAATAAATACATAAATAATAAATATTTTAAAATAAATAAATTAAATAAAATACCGCCAGAAGAGAAAAAGAAAGGCAAAGAGCAGGGGATTGTGAATGTCCAGTGGAAGGAAGGAGGAAGTGGCAGGAGCCCGTGGCATGGCAGGTGGGGGCCTGCAGAGGGACAGTGGCCTGTGTGAGGAAGGCCAGAGAAGTGGCACCAGAGTGGGATAGAAAACTCTCTTGAAGCTCAGGGAGAGGATACTATTCTTTCCCCACTCCTGTCCCTGGCACACCCTCAGTTGCAATGCCAGCTGCTCCCCTGGGACCTCCAGACCTTCCCATACCCTCTGATCTGAGTAGTCAATGCCGGGGCCACTTTGGTTGTTAAGTATCTGACACATCTCCGGTGTGGGGTGTATGTGAGGCAGCAAGTGGCCTGTGTGCACACACGAGGGCGTGCCACATGGCTGGTGTGTATGTACCCATGTCTGTGCTGTGCTTCCAAGCTGGCTCCAGCACATGGCTGTTGGCGGGAGGCCTCAGTTCTTTGCCACTTCAGCATCACCAGGGGCTGCTTGAGTGTCCTCTCAACATGGCAGCTGGCTTTCCCCAGAATGGATGATCAGAGAGAGAGACAGAGAGAGAGAGAGGGAGAGAGAGAGAGAGAGAGAGAGAGAGAGAGAGAGAGAGAATGAGCAAAGAGAAAGCCACATGCCTCGTATGTATGACTTCATTTCAGAAGTCATACTGTCACTTCTGCCGTATTCTATTTTTTAGAAGTGAGTCACTCAATACAGCCTACACTCAAGGGGAGGGGAATTAGCCTTCACTTTTTGAAGGTAAGCATGTCAAAGAATTTATGGGCATATTTAAAAATCACCACAACCTCCCAGATAAACTGTCTGCAGCCAGAATCTTGTCTTGGGGTCTGCTTAGCACCAGTAAGAGAACAGAAGTGTAGATAAGTCAGGGAAGGCAGCCGATATAGGGTGTGTCACGAGCCAGTTGAGGTTCAGTCATGCTGAGGACTTCTGGGAGACAACAGTGTAGACTATACCACACGGTTGTTCCTCCCCAAGAGTGAGGGAGCTGGGGTATCCATCCTCCAACTTTCAACCTGCATTGCCTGAGGGCTGCTCCCAGGAATATTGGCTCTGGGCAGAGAGAAAGCCCCACAGCAGAGCGTTTTAAGTGTTTGTGAGTGCTGCAGAGATACAGGGCTCTGAGAGCATCTGCTACAGCACACAACTCAGTGTGAGCCAAGGGGAACCAGCCCTGGGAAATGATTGAGAATTATAGGAAAGACATCTCTAAACTGGGGAGACATCAGCTGGGATCTGCCAAGGGTCAGTCTGTGAGGTCTGTCTGCTTGACACAGAAGTCAATGGAGGACAGTAGAGCCAAGTCAGAGAAGGAGGCTGAGTTCTTGATAAAGGAAGCCCTTGATCAAACTGTGCCTGAAGCCCCTGGACTTTCTAGCTTCTAAAACTTGTGGATCCAGGGCTTCCCTGATGGTGCAGGGGTTAAGAATCCGCCTGCCAATGCAGGGGACATGGGTTTGAGCCCGGGTCTGGGAAGATCCCACATGCCACGGAGCAACTAAGCCCATAGACCACAACTACTGAGCCTGTGCTCTAGAGCCACGAGCCACAACTACTGAGCCCATGCACCGCATCTAGTGAAGCCCACGCACTCCAGAGCCCGTGCTCTGCAACTAGAGAAGCCACTGCAATGGGAAGCCCCCGCACTGCAACGAAGAGTAGCCCCTGCTCGCCGCAACTAGAGAAAGCCTGCGTGCAGCGACAAAGACACAACACAGTCAAAAATGATAAACAAATAAATATAAAATAAATTTATAGAACCTGTGGATCCAGCAAAGGACATCTCCTTTCTAGCACTTCATAGGATGTATGCAGGGGTTGTATATGTGGAGGGCAGGAGCTGTGAGTCAGGAAGAAAGTTTCATAGTGCCATAGACCTCCAGAATAAAAAACCTTAAAATTGTATTTATTCATTTCATGTTCACACGATAAACCCCCCATCCCTTTGTGTGTCCAGCCTTGTGCTGGGAGATCAGAGATCCAGAGTGACCTCATTCACCAGACCTGGGCCTCAAAGAGCTCCCAGTCTTGGGGAAAACAGAGCTCTACCTAGACCCTCCTAGCAAAGGGAGGTCTCAGAGCTCAGGCAGCAGAAGGGAGAAGGAGTTTGCCTGTGAAGGTCCTAGTGGGCTACGTGGAATATGGGGCATTGGCACTGGGGTTTTGATGGCTGAATAGGGGTTTTCCAGGAGAAAATAGAAGCAGAGGAGAGTGTTTCAGGAAGAGGGAACATCCCAGGCAAAGGCTTAGAGGTATGAAACCAGCAATTAACTCACAATGATTGAGTCAGTTGGAGCTGGGTAGGCAGGGGAGGATGGGATTTGAGTTGAAGGATCCACAGGGACCATGAAAATCAGGACCTGAGACTTAATCCCAACACAAAAGGGAGCCACACAGGAGTTCCAGTGGAAGTAGAGCCCTACCTTGAACCCATGATCATTTATTCATTGAACAAACCTTCACCAGATGGGTTCAAATCCCTGCTCTGCCAGCTACCTGCTGTGTGACTCCAGGCAAATGATTTGCACTCTCTGAGCCTCAACTGTGTCATCTGTACAGTGAGCAACTATTGTGTGTTAGGCCGGGTATTGGCTGGAGGTACAGTCTCTGGGGACAGAGCTGGGGACAGTCTCTGCCCTTGACAAGGTCACAGCCTAGAAACTGGGGCTGCTGCTGTGAGCTGGGCACTTTATGATGATTTCCTTGTTTAATCTGCCCCATGACCAGGCACAATCACATCCAACGTTCTCCTCCAGGCAGGCCCTGCATTCACAACACCACATCACCCAGAACTTCTCTCATCTCCAGACCTTTACCCATACTGAGCCTGCTGCCAGGCACCCTTCTTCCTCACCCCTTTACCTGGAGAACTATTCACTCCCCAGGGGTCATCTCAGAAGGAGCTTTCCCTGACCCCCCTCCCCAGGCTGAATCTGGTCCTCCTCTGGGGTTCACAAAGCCCTAGGTGCCCCCCACCACACATATGGTCCCCCTGTATTTTAGCAGCCCAGCTAAACATCTGCCTTCCCCACAGGCCTGAGAGCCCTGGGAGGGCAGAGCTGGGTCTTCCTTGTTCACTGCTGTGTCCCTGGTGCCCAAAACAGGGCTTGGCACACAGTAGGTGCTTACTAAATATTTGCTAAGCAACTTAAGGAGACCTTTCTTGGGACTTCCCTGGCGGTCCAGTGGTTAGGACTCCACACTTCCACTGCAGGGGGCATGGCTTGGATCCCTGGTAAAAAAAAAAAAAAAGTAGACTTTTCTCTCCACTTGGTGGCTGAGAAAGCAGAAAGGAGTCATCTAGAGAGAGTCAGAGAGCAAGTGAGTTTGAGCCAGGATTCTAACCCACACCTGCCTGACTTCCCATCCTGCTCAGCACTTTCCCACATGCTTTGGGCACTTCCGCAGTCCTCTCTGACTATCCTTCCCTCCATCTGACCAGCCTCTCTGGAGTCCCTTCTATTTCCCTGAGATCTTCCCCGTCCCCACCAACAGCCTCCTGCAGAACCCCAGAAAGTCTAGGCAATCTGGGAGGGCTTCCTGCAGGAGGGAGCTCCCAGGCAGCGAGGTGTGTTGCGTCTCACAGCCTGTGAAGTGTGATGTTCCCGTTGGTTTGCTCATCCTCACCTCTCCCAGAGGCGCAAAGTGCAGGTGGGAAATCTATTTCCACGGCTGTCCTCACACTCACCCATCTGTCTTGCTGACTTCATCGGGGCCTGAGCATGGGGTGCTGCTAACCTCATCCTCCTACTTTGGGGAGAGCAGAACCCTGACACCCTAAAATAATAACTCAGTAGCAGCACACCCAGCCAGAATCTGGGGCAAAGGCACCATCTGCGTGTTATCGCAGAGTCCCTGCTGCAGCCCCAGGAAGAAGGAGTTGTTAAGGTCCATCTTTAGCAGGTAAGGAAACTGATCTCAGAGAGGGAATTCACTTGCCCAGGGACACACAGCGAGTGAGAGACAAGAGCTGGGACTGGTCTCCCCTCGGCCATTGCACTCCCTCTTCAATGCATTCTCCCTGTGGCGCTAGAGGGCGTCAGTGAGCACCTGAGTCAGGGCTGGCCTCTCCCCAGCCCACAGCCCTCCAGGGTTCCCACCTCCCTGGGGATAAAAGCCCATGTCTTCCCCCTACCCTCCCCTCCTCCCTCTCTCCCCCTCGCTCACTCTGCTTCAGACACAGGGACCTCCTCGCTGTTCCTCCAACATGCTAGGCACAGTCCTGTGCCCCAGGGTCTTTGCACAGGCCTTTCCCTCTGCCTGGGATGCTGTTTCCTGAATATCTTCATAGCGCTTCTTCTCATCAGCTGCCGGCAAGGAGGGTCGGGGAGGCTCCTGCTCACAAATGGGTGAAGGTATGGAAATGATGAAACACCTTCTGCTGCCTTCACCCCTCCCCTCCTGGGGAAACACCTTCAGCCCACCAGTGGGTTGTGGTCATGGGAAGTCCTTCCTTTTTCCCGGGCCTCTGTTTCTCAGTCTGTAAAGTTAACAGGTGACATTTCACAAACTTTTGCCAATGATTTTTTACATTTTCCGTTTTCCCCACACCTGTAATTAATTAATATTTTCCTTTAAACCTGCTCACATCTGGAACATCAATACCCATAGGGGTTTTTGAAAGTCCTTTTCTCTTGGTTTTTGTTTTTTTTTAATAAATTTATTTATTTTATTTTTGGCTGCATTGGGTCTTTGTTGCTGTGCATGGGATTTTCTCTAATTGCGGTGTGCGGACTTCTTGTTGCGGTGGCTTCTCTTGTTGTGGAGCACGGGCTCTAGGCATGTGGGCTCAGTAGTTGTGTCTCGCGGGCTCTAGAGCACAGGCTCAGGAGTTGTGGCGCACGGGCTTAGTTGCTCCGCGACATGTGGGATCTTCCCGGACCAGGGCTCGAACCCGTGTCCTTTGCACTGGCAGGCGGATTCTTAACCACCGCGCCACCAGGGAAGTCCTTTTCTCTTAATCACAAACGTGAAAGAAAAATCAGCATTTCTCATTGTAGATAGAAGGTAACTGAAAAAACAATTTGATCTGAATCTCACTGGTTACTGCTGCCTGCAGAGGCACTGATCCTGTGATGGGATTAGCGGGTAGAAAAGGCATTACAGACACCCTGTCCCCCAGGACCCAGCTGAGACTTGGGGAAGATGGAAATGACATTTAAGAAGAGTCTCTTTGCAACTGGAGTTCAAGGTTATTTCACACCCTCCGAGCACCCTCCGAAGTCACGTTATTTGTGAACAAGGGGCATGCACCTTTTGGCAACACTGGCCACAAGATTCTAGGGCCAGGTGTCGAGATGTCACCCCCTCAGGCAGACCCTCCCCGGTAGCCAACACCAGGTATTCTGTCTGCTTCATTGAATGTGTTTCCTCTCTGTCTCTCTCACTAGAACTTATGTTTCATGAAGGCCAGAATCATTGTCTGCCTTGTTGCCTGCCACACCTAGGACAGCTTGGCATACAGTAGGCACTCAATAAGTGTTTGTGGAATGAACGAATTTATCCATGTCGGCATCTCTTTGTGGTTGGCAGAATTATAATTCCCCCTCAAAAAAGATATCCATGTCCTAATCCACAGAACTTCTGCGTATGTCACCTTACGTGACAAAAGCGACTTTGCAGATGCAATTAAGTTAAGAATCTTGAGATGGCGAAGTGATCCAGGATTACCCGGGTGGGCTCAGTGTCATCCCAAGGGTAATTATAAGAGGGAGGCAGAAACGCCAGCGTCTGAGAACGAGATGTGACAACAGAAGCAAAGAGACGAAGTGAGAAAGATAATAACAGCTTGAGAAGGACTTGACCAGCCTTGGCTGGCTTTGAAGATGGAGAAAGAGGCCATGGACCAAGGAATGCAGGCACCCTCTAGAAGCTGGAAAAGGTAGGAAATGGGTTCTTCCCTAGAGCCTCCAGAAGGAGTGAAATCCTCAATTTCAGCTCAGGAGCGTTCAGGATGGAACCCAAGGGGGAGAGAGGCTAAGTCAGGACCCCTAAGAGCTCCACCCAGATGGGATCAGCACTCAGCTGGTATTTGCTGGATGCCTGCTGTGTGCCAGGCACCGTTCTGGATGCTGGGGATGCAGCAGTGGAAGAAACCCATAAATCCCTGCCCTCATGGAGCTGACATTCCAGTGGGGAAGATGTACAATAAACAATCCAATGAAATGCATAGTATAATGGCAAGTGGTAAGTTCTCTCACCAAACATGAAGCAGGTTGCTAGAGGGACAGGGTGTCCAAGGATTCTCTGAGGAGGTGACAGTTGAGCAGAGACCTAAAGGAAGTGAGGAGGGAGCTGTGTGGATATCTGCGGAAAGAGTGGTACAGGCAGAGGCAAGAGCGTGTGCAAAGGCCCTGAGGCATTAACTCTGGTGAGCTGTTGTTTTGGGGATAGATGGGAGACGATGGGAGAAGAATTGATGCTACTGAGTGCATCCATCCAGTGACCCAGCGATTCCATTTTTTTTTTTTTTTCAATACGCGGGCCTCTCACTGTTGTGGCCTCTCCCGTTGCGGAGCACAGGCTCCGGATGCGCAGGCTCAGCGGCCATGGCTCACGGGCCCAGCCGCTCCGCGGCATGTGGGATCCTCCCGGACCGGGGCATGAACCCGTGTGCCCTGCATCGGCAGGCAGACTCTCAACCACTGCGCCACCAGGGAAGCCCCAGCGATTCCATTTTTAATCATAGTCCTTAGAGAAATACTTTGCCTAGTGCATAAAGAGTTATGTAAAGACTGCTCACAGCAGCAGTGTTTGTAAAATTAAAAACCAGGAATTGACCTAAAAATCCATTGAGAGAATAGGCAAGTAAATTAAGGCATATTCAAACAATGGAATAGTGTAGAGCAGTAAAAAAGGACGTAGTTAGATCTATACAGTAATAATTTCTAACATTTATTGAGCACCTACAATGAACCAGGTACTGTGCTAAGCACTCTGTGTGTGATAACAAATAGCATCCCTTAGAAAACGACCCTAAAACAACTACTGAAAAGTACCTGCTAGGGACTTCCCTGTTGGTGCAGTGGTTAAGAATCTGCCTGCCAATGCTGGGGACATGGGTTCGAGCCCTGATCTGGGAAGATTCCACATGCAGCAGAGCAACTAAGCCTGTGCGCCATAATTACTGAGCCTGCACTCTAGAGCCCTTGAGCCACAACTACTGAAGCCCGTGTGCCTGTGCTCCGCAACAAGAGAAGCCACCGCGATGAGAAGCCAGCGCACCGCAACTAAGAGCTCGCAGCAACTAGAGAAAGGCCGCGTGCAGCAACAAAAGACCCAACACAACCAAAAATAAATAAGTTTTAAAAAAATAAGTAAAATTTTTTTAAAAAGTATCTGCTAAAAAGAGAGTATTAGTACCTGTATTTTCCAAATATGGGAGTTTTAAAATATGTCCATGAATTCTTTGACAATTTCTTCAAGGAGATGTAGACTAATTCTCCTTTTCTTGAGGGTGGGCTGGACTTAGCCACTGGCTTTTTTTTTTTTTAATTTATTTACCTTTTGGTGCTTTGTTGGGTCTTTGCTGCGTGAGGGCTTTCTCTAGTTGTGGCGAGCGGGGGCGATTTTTCGTTGCAGAGCGCGGGCTTCTCATTGCGGTGGCTTCTCTTGTTGCGGAGCACAGGCGTGCGGGCTGCAGTAGTTGTGGCATGCGGGCTCAGTAGTTGTGGCTCACGGGCTCTAGAGCGCAGGCTCAGTAGTTGTGGCGCACGGGCTTAGTTGCTCCGTGGCATGTGGGATCTTCCCAGACCAGGGCTCGAACCCGTGTCCCCTGCATTGGCAGGCAGATTCTTAACCACTGCACCACAAGGGAAATCCCCCGACCAATGTCTTGACTGCAGCTTCATGAGAGACCCCAAGCCAGAACTATCCGGCTAAACCACTCTCAGATTTCTGACCCTTAGAAATGAGATGATAACTGTTTTTGTTGCTGAATTTATTTATTTGGCTGTGCTGGGTCTTAGTTGTGGCACGCGGGATCTTTGTTGCTGCCTGCGAGATCTTCCTTATGGCATGTGAGATCTTTTTAGTTGCAGTATGCAGGATCTTTAGTTGTGGCACGTGGGATCTAGTTCCCTGACCAGGGATCGAATCCGGGCCCCCTGCATTGGGAGCATGGAGTCTTAACCAGTGGACCACCAGGGAAGTCCCGATAATAAGTGTTTGTTTTTTCAAACTGTTAAGTTTTAGAGTATTTTGTTATTCTGAAATAGGGAGGAAACTGAGGCACAGAGAATCTAAGTAACTTTCTCAAAGTCACAGAGCCTTCACATGGCAGAGCTTGAATATCGAACCCAGGCAGTCAAAAATACAACATTGGGTGAAAAAAATAAGTTGCAGAATTATATATACCATTAGTACATTAATGTCTTTTTTTTTTTTCCCGCACCACGAGATTTGTGGGATCTTAGTTACCCAACCAGGGATTGAACCCCGGCCATGAAAGCAGTGAAAGTGCGGAGTCCTAACCACTGGACCTCCAGGGAATTCCCTGTGTTTTTTTTTTTTAATGCACAAAATAATCCTGTTCACTGTTCATGGATATATGTGCTTGAGAGAATGTACATATATAAACTTTCTAACATATTGTTTGTTTCTTAAAAAGATGAAAAAGACCTGAAGTAAATATGACAAGTGTTAACCATTTGTTGTCAGCCCTGGGTGGAAGATACACAGGTGTTTGCTATATTCGTCTTTGCACTTTTCTCTTTTTTTCACTTTTTAAAATAAATTTATTTATCTATTTATTTTTGGCTGTTTTGGGTCTTCGTTGCTGCGCGCGGGCTTTCTCTAGTTGCAGTGAGCGGGGGCTACTCTTCATTGCGGTGCACGGGCTTCTTGTTGCGGTGGCTTCTCTTGTTGCGGTGGCTTCTCTTGTTGCGGAACATGGGCTCTAGGCACACGGCCTTCAGTAGTTGTGGCTTGCGGGCTTTAGAAGCGCAGGCTCAGTATTTGTGGCGCACGGGCTTAGTTGCTGCGCGGCATGTGGGATCTTCCCGGACCAGGGCTCGAACCTGTGTCCCCTGCATTGGCAGGCGGATTCTTTTTCTCTTTTTTTTTTAATTAATTAATTAATTTAATTTAATTTTGGCTGTGTTGGGTCTTCGTTTCTGTGCGAGGGCTTTCTCTAGTTGCGGCAAGCGGGGGCCACTCTTCATTGCGGTGCGCGGGCCTCTCACCATTGCGGCCTCTCTTGTTGCGGATCACAGGCTCCAGACGCTCAGGCTCAGTAGTTGTGGCTCACGGGCCTAGTTGCTCCGCGGCATGTGGGATCCTCCCAGACCAGGGCTCGAACCCGTGTCCCCTGCATTGGCAGGCAGATTCTCAACCACTGCACCACCAGGGGAACCCTGGCAGGCAGATTCTTAACCACCACGCCACTAGGGAAGCCCTCTCTCTTCTTCACTTTTCTCAAAATTAAAAATAAATGATTATAAGGACGAGAGAAAGTCTGTCGTGGAGGACTTAAATAGGTGCAGAGGAAGTGGGAGGGCGTTCCAGCAGAGGCACCAGCTTCACGAAGACCTGGAAACATGGGTGAGCTTGGTCTTTTCAGGAAATGAGGAAACCTAGAACGACCATACTACACCCTGGTGGCACATTTGAATTATGTACCCAGCCCCCACTTCAGACCAATTAACTCAGAATCTCAGGGCAGGCAGGGACAGGGTGGAAGGTGGTGGCAGGATTTAATAGCTCCCCAGGTGATTCAAATAGGCACACAGTGTCAGGAACCATTAGATACACGGTCCAGTGCAGTAGCCACTCAATACATGTTTGCTGAGTGGTAAATGAATTATTTGGGGAGAGTCGTAGAGAAGGTGAGGGGGATGGACAGGCCTTGGCCAGCCTGTCGTTTGGACTTGGGAGCAGTTGGGCACCCAAGATCCAGTTCCCTTAATTGTACCTAAAGAATTGCCATCATTAGCCTAAGGAAATTCCAGGTGATGATAAGTGCTATCAAGAAAATGCAAGAAGACGATGGGACAGGAAGCAATGGAGCAGCTTTTGGAGCCAGTTGGTCAGGGAGAGCTTCTTGGAGGAGGTGACATTTAAGTTGACACCTGAAGGGTGAGCTGACCCTAGAGATGTGTGGGAAAGGTGTGCCAGGCAACGGGAAACAGCAAGGGTGGAGGCCCTGAGCAGGTGACAAACATATAAACGAGTGGTTGCAGCACAGGGTGACCAGGACTGTGATGGGGGACTCCAGATGTGGCAGTTCAGCCCTGTCACTCCTCGGCAAAAATGCCCCTCTCCCTCCGCTCCCCTTCCCCTCCCCCCCATCCCTGAGAGAAACAGCACCTGAATAGACGCGTTTATTTTTTTTTTCCCAAGGGGAGAGAGAGTGAACACGATCACCCTACATCCATCTGATTTTAAATTTAGCCCAGTACACATGGAACTCAGTTCGGGAAAAACAAGAAGTTATAAAAATATAATTCCATTTTTCATCACGGGCAGCGGCAGAGGGAGTGGGGCAGGGAGAGATGGAGAGGTGGGATTTGGAGGGTGAGGAAGATGTAAAACTCCCAGGGCAGCTACAGAGCCTGAGCTGCTGTGATAGGAGACTTCTGGGGGTCCCATCCCGGGCCCCCCACCTCCTCCATTCCTGCCCCCTGACAGCGCTGTCCCCGCACAGCCATAACCAGAACGACCGAGCTAAAACCCAGATTCATCCCATCCCACGCTGCCCTCAAACGCCCATGGTTCCCCACCGCCCTGTCGGCGAAACGCAAACTCCTCTCTCCCCGCCCCACACTGTGCCCCCGCCCAGAAAAACCGCCTTCCAGCCCGAAGAAGTCACGTGTGCTGGCTTAGTCATCTCTGGCGGCACAAGAAATGACCCCAAACGTAAAAACTGCAAGCAGCACACGTCACTACCCATAGATCCTGTGGGTCAGGAACCCAGCGCTGCTTAGCTGGGTGCCTTGCTTCAGAATCTCACGAGACCACGTTCAGGGAGACATCTGGGGTCGCGGTCTCATCTGCAGGTGCAACTAGGGCAGGCTGGGCTGTCCAGTCTGCTCAGGTGCTGTTGGTGGTGTTCAGTGTCTTGACAGGTGGCCTTCTCCATCAGGGTGAGCTTGTGGAGAGAGAGGGAGAGAGAGAGAGAGAGAGAGAGAGAGAGGGAGAGGGAGAGAGAGAGAGAGAGGGAGGAACAGCAAAAAGGAATTTACAATCTCATGTAAATTAATTAACCTCAGAAGTAACATCCCATTACTTTTGCTATATTCTATTGTTTAGAAGTGAGTCAGATGCCCCATCACACCCAGTTGGAGGGGATTACACAGGGTGTGATAGAGCAAGAGGTGGGGATGCTTGGAGGGCCATCCTAGAGCTGGGGCTTCATTAAGGATATCACTTTAGGCTCACACTGTGGAATACTACACAGCTGTTAAAAGTGTTATGGAGTTTTAATTTAGTCCTGTTACTGTTGAAAAATGTCTATATATATGTTGAAAAAATGTCAGCACCCTGCTGAAACTCCTGAATATCAACTCTTTTTTCTTAAATGCCACCCCCATCCCCCACCCCAGACCCTGGGACATCAGTGGTCTTGACCTTGTCTCTCAACTTCATCTTTTTTTTTTTAAATATTTAAATAATTTATTTATTTTGGCTGCTCTGGGTCTTAGTTGTGGCACACGGCCTCTTTAGTTGCAGCATTCAGACTCCTTAGTTGCAGCATGCGGACTCAGTTGTGGCATGCATGCAGGATCTAGTTCCCTGATCAGGGATCGAACCCAGGCCCCCTGCATTGGGAGTACAGAGTCTTACCCACTGGACCACCAGGGAAGTCCCTCTCAGCTTCATCTTTATTGCTAAGCAACCCAATGCTCTTCACTGTCTCCTCCAGCCCCCTAATCCACACTCGTTTCTTGGGGTAGAATAGACTAGCTTGTCCCACCAGCCCGCCTCCTCCCCACACCCAGCCCCTGAACCCCCGGCCACATTTTCTGAACCAAAGTGGCCTCTGGATGAGGGTCCCAAAGCAAGCCGGCCCCCTCCCTCATCCCCCTCCACCTCTTGGTATCATCCAAGTCCACAGCAGTCCCCCGGTCCCCCGACTCCATCTTTCACATGTTCTAAGCACTTTCTCTGTGCCAGTTTGCTTAATTATCACCCAGCGATGTGCCACTGGGTCCCCATACAGATGAGGAAGCTGAACTGTCAAGGGGGGCACAGCAAGTGAGGACTGCTGAAGCCACAGGGGGTGGCCACAGGGGGTCCCAGGCCAGGCGCTGTGTGACCTTGGGGAGGCCCCTTTCCCTCTCTGGTCCCCCCACCCCCACTCCCAGCCAGGCAGGGAGAAGGTGAGGCCACAGGATACATTTCAATTTTGCCTCCCAGCTCTCAGTTGAGTACCTGGGGAGGTTGGGGAGCAGATGGAGGGACCCAGAAATAGAGGGGGGGCCCAGCCTGGTAGAGAAGGGGAATGTGGAGCTCAGAGACACGCAGCACTGGGAGAGGGTGCCCAGCACATCTGAGATCCCTGCTAACAAAAACTGAAGTAGAATGTCAGAGGAGGGACTTCCCTGGTGGCACAGCGGTTAAGAATCCACCTGTCAATGCAAAGGACACGGGTTCGCGCCCTGGTCTGGGAAGATCCCACATGCCACGGAGCAACTAAGCCCGTGCGCCACAACTACTGAGCCTGTGTTCTAGAGCCCGCGAGCCACAACTAGTGAGCCTGAGTGCCACAACTACTGAAGCCCACGCGCCTGGAGCCTGTGCTCAGCAACAAGAGAAGCCACCACAATGAGAAGCCCGCGCACCGCAACAAAGAGTAGCCCCCGCTCACTGCAACCAGAGAAAGCCTGCATGCAGCAATGAAGACCCAACGCTGCCAAAAATAAATAGTTAAAAAAACAGTTAACAATTTCTTTAAAAAAAAGTCAGAGGAGAGGCAAAGAGATGGGGGAGAACAGACCATCTCCCCACCTGTGACCAGTGACAGAGGGGTGTGGGTCCCCAGTGGCGTGGGGAGGGGAGAAAAGAGAAGAGGAGAGTGAAGGAGGTGCAGTGGGGAGGGAAACTGGAAAGGTGGACGAGAGTAGGGGATGAAGGAGGGAGTGAGAGGGCAGGGAGGGGGCTGAGAAGGAGGGAAGTTGTGGGAGGGAGGGAGAGAGGCAGTGAATGCAGCGGGTGCTTCATGGGACGGACAGAGACAAAAGGAGACCCACACAGATAGAGGGAGAGAGACAGACACACAGAGACACACTAGGGATCAGAGATAGACACGGATAAGGAGAGATGGAGAGAGATCAGGGAGAGAGACCTGACCAGCCTCAGACTCAGAGGGATATTCAGATCATAAATGTTTCAACAGCTGTTTTGTCTTTTTTACCAGCTATCTTTGGGTACCTGTGCAGGTACTGGAGCCCAGGTGGTCTCCCACAGACCAACCCCCAGTCCTCATGGTCAGGCTGGGGTGGAGGGGAGCTGAAGCTGGGGGTGGATGTTGGCCAGAGGGGAACAGGGAGAGGAGGCTCTGGTTTGTGTGGGAGAATTAAGGCTGCACTGAAAGGGGCTTGGAGCAGGGGCATTAAAGGGTGAATAGGTGACCAATCACTAAGAAGAAAATACTTTGGGGAAAGGTATTTCTGGCAGAACAGCATGTGCAAAGGCCCTGAGGCAGCACCGTGCCTGGTGTGTTGGAGGAACAGTGAGGAGGCCTGTGTTTGGAGCAGAGTGAGCAAAGGGGAGAGAGGGAGGAGGGGAGGGCAGGGAGGGGATGGGGCAGGTCATGCAGGACCCTGTAGGCCACAGGGAAGACTTGAGCTTTTTATCTCAAAGGAGGTGGGAGCTCTGGAGGGCTGTGGATAGAAGTAGGATGGATCTGGCTCAGATTTTAAATCGATCATTCTGAATTCTTCCACAGAAGAAAAACAAAAATCTCAGGCCAAAGTGACAAAACATTACCTGTGTTCATTAACTGAGGTTGGTTCTTATGTGATGGTATTCTCCGAACTTTATGTTTAAAAATAGAAAAAGGGCTTCCCTGGTGGCGCAGTGGTTGAGAGTCCGCCTGCCGATGCAGGGGACACAGGTTCGTGCCCCGGTCCAGGAAGATCCCACATGCCGCAGCGCGGCTGGGCCTGTGAGCCATGGCCGCTGAGCCTGCACGTCCGGAGCCTGTGCTCCGCAACGGGAGAGGCCACAACAGTGAGAGGCCCGCGTACTGCAAAAAATAATAATAATAAAAGAAAAATAATAAAAGAAAAAATTTTAAAAAGTTTCCAAATATAAATAAATTAATAAATGAACAAGGACAAGTTGAATTTGATTGGTGGTCTTCAACTCCAGCCCCAGCTGGACCCATTGACTGGACATCCAGGCCTCCCTCTGACCTGCACATTTGGCCCTTTCCTGGGGCTGGGCACCCACATTGCTGCCCCCTCACCTTGAGCCTTTCTGGCAGGGAGCCTAGCTTCTTCCCTGAACTCAACGACGGAATTCCTCAGCTCTGAAAGCCTAATTGTGCGTGAAATCCAATCGAATTATCAGGCCCTGATGAGCAATTCCCGAGATTATTTAGCTCAGTGAAGTAAATAATGACATTAACATCTCCTGTGAGCTCCTGGAGCCCCCACTGCCCCCCTTCAGTCCCGCATTCTAGTTCCCAGCATGGTCTTTTGCCTGAATGGTGGGAACAAAGATGTGGGGTGGGGCTCAAAATCCTTAGATGTTAGTGCAGGAGGGACTCAACACTTTCCTACAGATGGGGAAACTGAGGCCCAAAGCAGGACCTGTCACACAGAGAGTTAGGGCCTCTGGAATCCATCTCCACCTCTTTGGCCATTCCTGCAAGCATTGATGACCCACATGGGCAAACCTCCCTCACTTCTTTCCTTGGGTGTGCCAAGGCAGGACTCAAATACCAGCAAGAGTGACATGCTGTGTGCATGCTGTGTGTGTGTGTGTGTGTGTGTGTGTGTGTGTGTGTGTGTGTGTGTGTGTTGGGGAGAGGGTGGGGAAGGCTATGGTGTACCTGACCCTAAGATTTGTCTTGTTGAGAGAGGTAAAGAGACACGGATTAACTTTCTGCTATGATAAGCTAAGTATGCATGTTTTTTAAAAAAAGTATTATAAGAATGACTACTGAGAGGATAGAAATAGAATGAATAATTTCCAAATCACTAGAGGGAATAAAAAAGGAAATAAAGGAAATCCACAAATTCAACAGAACGTTGAAGAGAAGGTAAAAAGGAAGCAACGGAAAAAAATCTTGTTGAACAGAAAACACAGTAAAAGAAGGTGATGGGAATATATCCAAATACGTCTGTAAATGCAATAAATATAAATGGATTAAACCCACTACTTGAAAGACATAGACTCTCAAGTTAGATGCATACAAACAGAAACAAAGAAACAAAATCCATCTCTAGGGCTTCCCTGGTGGCACAGTGGTTGAGAGTCCGCCTGCTGATGCAGGGGACACAGGTTCGTGCCCCGGTCCGGGAAGATCCCACATGCTGCGGAGCGGCTGGGCCCGTGAGCCACGGCCGCTGAGCCTGCGCATCCGGAGCCTGTGCTCTGCAACGGGAGAGGCCACAGCAGTGAGAGGCCTGCGTACCGCAAAAAAAGAAAAACAAAAATCCATCTCTATGTTCTTTGGAGGACACACCTAAAACAGAATGCTATATCATTGACAAATAACTTGCAAGGAAAAAAGAAAAAGATGTAAAGAGAAATCAACCAATTATGTGTGTAGATCTTATTTGGATCCTGCTTCAAACTGTAGGGAAAGAATTATGGCACTTTTTATATAATTGGAAATTTAAAGACCTGTGGAATATTTGATGATATTATGGAAGTATTAATTTTTTAACTAAGATAATTAAATTATCTTTAATTAAGATAATGAGTCCTTATCTTTTAGAGACACAAACTGATCTATGTCTGTATACATTATATGATTCTGGAATTTTCTTCAAAATAATACCAAGAGAGATGAAACAAGATCAATAATTAATTGATAAAAAAAAATAATAATAATTAATTGATAAATTTTTGACATTGATGATGGGTACATGGGGTTTCATTGTATTATTTTCTCCACTTTTATACATGTTTGAAATGTCCCATAATAAAGTGTTAAAAGAAAAAGGATGATGCAGATAAGGTTAAATGTCAAAGAATAGAAAAAGACTTACCAGGAAAATATGAACGCCCCTCAAAAGAGCTCTCAGAATAATAAACCAGTTCCACCTCTGCATGGGTGGACCCTTACTAACATCATATTCCCTTCATCAGTTCTTTTTTTTTTTTTAATTTATTTAATTATTTATTTACGGCTGCGTTGGATCTTTGTTGCTGTGCACGGGCTTTCTCTAGTTGCGGCAAGCCAGGCTACTCTTCGTTGCAGTGCGCGGGCTTCTCGTTGCGGTGGCTTCTCTTGTTGCAGAGCACAGGCCCTAGGCATGCAGGCTAAAGTAGTTGTGGCTTGCGGGCTCTGGAGCATAGGCTCAGTAGTTGTGGCACACATGGGCTTAGTTGTTCCACAGCATGTGGGATCTTCCTGGATCAGGGCTTGAACCCATGTCCCCTGCATTGGCAGGCGGATTCTTAACCACTGCGCCACCAGGGAAGCCCCTCCTTCATCAGTTCTTAAAAAGAATCCCTTCTCTTGTTCTGACCCCAGGCCCTTTGCATATGCTATACCCCCTGCCTAGACCATGTTCTCTCCTCTTCCCACTCTTACTCAGCCTTCAGGTCTCAACTTCAATAGCCCCTGCTCTAAGAAGCCTTCCTTGATCCCCTGACTGTGCCAGGTGCCTCATCTGCACCCCCCACAAATGCCTGGATGCCCTGCATCAGGACCCTCACCACCCTAAGTTGTAATTGCTTGGTTTCGAGTCTGTCGCTCCCGTGGGACTGTGAGCCCCATGAAGACAGGGTCCCAATCAGTCTTAGCCACCACAGTGAACCCAGGACCCCCAGCATGGGGCCTGGCACACAGTAGGTGTTTGGTACATATTTTCTAGGTGAATGAACCTGTACCCCTCAACAACCCCTCCCCATCTTTAGGCCTGAGTTTCCTCTCCTGTAAAATGGAGGGAAACCCTCCCAAGCAGGCTTAGGGTGGGGTGTGCCAGAGAAGGGAAGGAAGACACCCAAGGAGTCACACCCGGGGGAAACATCATGAGTGTGGCCTCCCCAGCTCAGTTCAGGCCTGGGTGGTAGAGACCGCCCCCATTTTAGGAGCAAATGTGTCCCTGTCTCTGGGACCCAGCTCTGGCTGAGTGGGGATCAGGGTCCTGATTCTGATCAGGAGGGTCTCACGGCTGAGCCCACGGCCTCTGCAGTGGGGAGACCTGATGTTAGGGACTGTGGTCCCTCAAGGAGGGGTCTCAAGTAGCAGCTAGGGGAATGGGGGGCAGGTAAGCAGGGCAGGACCAGAGCCCTCTGCCCAGAGGGGACAAGTGAGAGGATGGGCTGGGAGCCTCTTACACACTTCTCTCTGTCCCTCTGTCTCCTTATGTCTCTGTCTCTGTCCCTCTCTGTCTCTCTCAGTCTCTCTCTGAGTCCCTCTCTCTGCGCCTCTCTCTCTCTGGGGCTCAATCCCAGTCTCTCTGTCTCTCTGTGCCTCTCTTTATCTCTGACTATCTTTGTCTCTCTGTCTCTGTCACTATCTGTGTTTCTCTCAATGTTCTTTCCCTCTGTCTCTCCTCACCTCCTCCATCACTCCTACCCCTGGTTCTGCTTCTCTCTACGCACCCCCATTTTGGTTCACACAGAGACCCCTCCCCGCCTTGGCCCTGCCTTCACTCCAGAGAGGGGCAGGTGAGCACGCTGCCCTCTGGTCCGGTGTCCTGCTGGACCGACCAGCTCTCTGACCAACCCCTTCCCTCCCTCACTGCTTCCCCATCTTGATTCCCAGGGGGGTTCCCTCCTGCAGAAGCACCATCTCCACCAGCACTTTCCCTCCCGCAGCTCCCACACCTCTAATTGTTGCTGCTGCTGCTACCCAAGGCTGCACAGTGAAGAACCACAGTCTGGTCCCCTGGTCTCTCCCATCCCTCACTTTGCCCCAGGCCCTTGGAACAATGGAGAATCAAATGTTTTCTCTCTTTTCCAGACAAGGCATGAAAAACTCCCTCTCCATGTGGAGAGACCAAGGCCCTGTAACCTGGCCCTTGAGGGCAGGCCTGGTACACGGCGGCTGCTTCATAATCATTCGCTGGTTAGATACTTATTGAGCACCTACTGTGTGCCAGGCCGTATTCTAGGCATAGGGAATGCTGTGGGGGTCCAAGATGGACAGAATTCCTGCCCTCCAAGAGGTGACCTTCAAGAGCAGGAGACACACCAAAGTCAAACACTCCCCCGCACCCCACCCCCGCCGCCCCCAAACAAATTCATGCCCACCTGGAACCTTGGAATGGGACCTTACCAGCAACTGGGGTCTTTGCAGATGTAATTAAGGATCTTGAGATGAAATCATCCTGGATTTAGGGTGGGCCCTAAATCCGATGACCAGTGTGTTTATGAGAAAGGACAGGCTGATTAGGACACACAGGGAAGACAGCCATGTGATAATGGACGCAGAGGTTGGGGTGATGCGGCTACCAGTCAAGGAACACCAAGGTTGCCTCAAACTTACTGGCTTGAAACAACACAAATTTATTACTTTAAAGTTCTGTAGCTAAAATCCTGGTGTGGGCAGGGCTGATCCTTCTGGAGGCTCCAGGGGAGAATTGTTTTCTTGTCTTTTCCATCTTCTCAAGGCCTCCCACATTCCTCAACTGAAGGAACAGGGGCATTGGGGGTGGGGGGGGGATCCCTTCCTCCACCTTCACAGCTGGCAATGGCTGGTGGAGTCTTTCTGCCTTTACATCACTCTCATTCTTTGGCTTCCCTTTTATAAGGTTCCCTGTGATTACACTGAGCTCACTCGGATAATCTAAAATAATCTCTTTAACTCAACTGTCCACTGATTAGCAACCTTAATTCCACCTGCAACCTTAATTCCTCTTTGCCCTGTCAGGTTAAATATTCACAGATTCTAGGGATTTAGACGGGGACACCTTTGGAGAGCATTAGTTTGCCTACCACAGTTGGTTATACAGCTTTAGACACCCAGAACATGTGGAATCATTCCTAACCATGCCACGATATTCCTCCTCCCTGCCCTCCTTTGGGACTTGCTTCTATTCACCCTTCAGATCTCAGCTTATGGATCACCTCCTCCAGGAAGCCCTCCCTGATGCCTCCTTTGGTCCCCACTGCCACCCGTGTGTCATCATCACAGCCCTTACCACACTATGTGGGTTACCTGGTGATGTCTGTCACTCCCACTAGATCCACCAGTAGGTGTGTCTTGCCCCTTCTGGGTCCTCGCACCTAGCACAGAGCCTGACACACAGTCGGCACCCAATAAATGTTAGCAGCTTGCATGAGTTGGATGCTGCTCCACTCAGGTCTATAAATAGCTCCGGCCTGGTGTTGATAAACATAATAAGAACATACACAGGGACTCACAGACTTGGCAGGCAGGTGGGCACTGGTGGCCACGGGACCCCGTAGCCCTGGCTGGGCCTGGCCCAACCCAGTACCTGCTGCTCCAAGCAGCCCTTCTGGCCTCCTCATTAAAGCAGGCCTTTTACTTAGGCCAACGCTGCCAGTTCTAATTGATTGCCTGCCTCCCCGGGGGAAACTCGAGTTCCTGAGGTCGGCAGCTGGGCCAGGGCCAGGCCACGGCAGGTGGGAGGGAGGGAGCCCCGCTCCAGGATTGGGAACAAGGCCTGAAGGCTGGACCTTCTGCCTCACCAGAGAGGGCCTGCCCTCCCTCCAGGACTAGGGCACCCACTGACCTGCAGGCTCAGAGTCCCTTCCCAGGCTCATGCAAGCCTCTGGTATGTTTGATCTTCATATACTTGGTGACACCAAGAACAAAGAACACACCAAGATGCACACAGACACTCAAACACACACAAGCCCACAGCCCACAGATCCAGACAGAGGCGGTGTAGCATGGTGGTGACACACGTGGGCACATAACCCCTCTGTGCCTCAATCTTCCCATCTGCAATTGGGATTATAATAGTCTCTTCCCCACACACATCCATGGGGCTTCCAGGAGAATTAAATAAATTAATAGTTAGAAAATACTTAACACAGGGCCTGGTGCATACTCAGTGCTCTATAATGCTTACTGTGTATGCAGTTGACAGGTATTGATTGAGTACTTAATGCATGGCGGGCCTAGCAGTTATGGCATGAACAAGATATGCACAAATTCCTGTTCTGGGGACCTGACATCTGAAAGGGGAGGGGGAGAGGAAGCCTAATAAAAGAGTAAATGTTGGGGTGAGCTGGGAGGACACAGGTGGACACACACACTCAGACACCCCTGGAGAGGTATATTCTCTGAGTTTCTGTGATTATTCCCATTTCACAGATGGAGTAAATGAGGCTGTGAAACAAAAGGGAAATGGGTTTGTTTGGGGCCACCCAGTTTCTGAAATAGTCAATGCTTCATGTGGCCCCAGGGCCTTTGTCCCTGCTGTCCCACTGCCAGGCAACCCCCTCCCCCCATCCTTCTGTTCTCAGCTCAAGTGTCACTTCCTCAGGCTAGCCCTTCCATCCCCTCACTCCCCTGCAGTTCCCTGCCTCCTTCAAACTCTCTTGGCTATGGCTGCATCTGTACTGGGGAATTTCTTTCATTAATATCTGTCACAGGTGCCTCTGAGTTCCCAGAGCCTGGCACACAGTGGGTGCTCAATAAATGCACACTGGCCCTGGGACACAGCCCCTCCCAGACAGAACTTGCAAACTGGCAGCTGGGGTAGGCCAGGTTGGGGGCCTCCCACCTCCCAGCCTTGATCCCGGCTGTCCCTGCTTCGGCCACCACCAGCTTCTAGAACCTGTTTCTAGCTTTTCATCCTCCCTAGAGAGGCCTCATTACAGCTCCCAGCCCGAGAGACAGGAACCTGCAGCCTCCTGGGCTTTGAAAACAACATAGTAAAATAGAAATTGATACCACCACTTGGACACCCTGGGGCCTAGACTTTGGGCTGTGAGCCCCTGGCCGCGTGCTGTCTCTTTTAGCCCTTCCTTTGTGAGCTGAAGGAGATGACAGACTTTGGAGCCCAGAGCATCGGGAACTGGTAATAACAGTCATTAGGATAATGATTTTAATTATTATCTAATAAAAGTATATTTAGCAGGGCTTCCCCGGTGGCGCAGTGGTTGAGAGTCCGCCTGCCGATGCGGGGGACGCGGGTTCGTGCCCCGGTCCGGGAGGATCCCACATGCCGCGGAGCGGCTGGGCCCGTGAGCCATGGCCGCTGAGCTTGCGCGTCCGGAGCCTGTGCTCCGCAACGGGAGAGGCCGCAACAGTGAGAAGCCCGCATATCGCAAAAAAAAAAAAAAAAAAAGTATATTTAGCAGCATCCATTTTGTGAGCCTTTACACTGTTCAAGGCACTTTTCTTTCGGCCGCACTTGCGGGATCTTAGTTCCTCCACCAGGGATTGAACCTGTACCCTCGGCAGTGAAAGTGTGGAGTCCTAACCACTGGACTACCAGGGAATCCCCTCAAGGCACGTTTTAAAACCCTTTTCTTGATCCCACATTCCTCTCTGTTGACAACCCGGTTTCCCGAGAGTTGGCTGTTTACATTCACCCTTTCTCCTGTTGCCTCCAGAATCTGCTCCAGTGGGTCTCTCACGATCCCCACACCAGGAAATTGTACTCTGGGAAAGTTGCCCCTGGCAGGGGCACCCACCTTGGTGACTGCCAGGCAGGTGGAGGGGGAAGCTGCCACCTCCACTGCTTGGAAGGAGAGGGCTGGGGGCTGCTGGCCTGGAGGGACTCTGGGATGGGGAAGTCACTCACCAAGCAGGGGGACCAGTCCCAGGCACACCCACCTCAATCCCTGACTCTAAGCCTGGGGGCCTGAGAGGCCCTGGGAATACCACCCCTTCACAGTCACACACCCAGCCTCTCTCATGAAGAATACAGACTCAGAGGGAAAACAGGAGAGAAAGCTAACATTTATGAAGGGTGCGTTCCATGCTAGGGGGTATGTGTAGTAACTCCTTTAATTGTAAAAGCAACCTTGTGAATTAGATACTATTATAATTATCCCCCCCCCTTTTTTTTTTTTTTTTGCCGCACCGCACGGCATGCAGGATCTTAGTTACCAGACCAGGGATGGAACCCGTGCCCGCTGCTGGAGTCTTAACCACTGGACCACCAGGGAAGTCCCTATAGTACCCATTTTATTGTTGGGGAAACTGAGGTACAGAGAGGTGCTGTGGCCTGGCCAGTCACACAGCCAGTAAGTGGCACCCCGAGTCCGAACCCTTGTCTCTCTGAGTTGAGAGGCGCAGCCTGTGCTAAGTATCATTTCCCACCCAGGAGCAGTGGAATCCACAGAGCCATGCGCCAGGTGGGTTCTGTTATCTGCCCATTGTACAGATGAGGAAACTGAGGCTCAGAGGAGCTGCTGGGCTCTGCTGGGAGGACATAGCAGAGCTGGGGCTCCAGCCTGAGGCCATGCGCCCAGAACCGGGTCTCTTAACCACTCCAGTCACCAAAGGCTCTCCCGGCCTCTGTTTCAGCATCCATAAGGTGCGTTTAATTGCAGAATCCAGGTTTTGAGGACCACGTGCGAGCAGGTTTGTAAAGCACCTCTTGTGGGGTCTGGCCAAACAGTAGGGTCTGATTTGCATGAGTTGGGGACACAATGAGGACGGCGCAGGGAAAAGTTTTCCCATGGCCCCCGTCCATCAACCTCTCTGCAACCTGGGGCAGTTAGATCTGCCACACACACACACACACACACACACACACACACACGCACACGCACACGCCTGAGATCCCCTTCCCTGGCAGTCACCTAAGTGCCCTCCGGCCCCTAGCAGGGAACAGCGCCGCCTCGGTGTCAGGCGCGGGGCCAGCATCCCTCCAGGTTTGTCAGCGTTGCCCAGAGACGGGAAGGGAGTCGGCGGGCCCCCGCCCCCTGCACGCAGACCCCTGCCCGCCCAGCCCCCAGGACCCCGGATCCAGAACAATGGGCAGGCCGGAGGAGGAGGCGGGCAGGCGGGGCTGGGGCCTCGGGGAGCCTGGGAACAGAACGGCTCGGGGTTGGTGTGCAGGGAGGGGGGTCCTGAGATCAGACAGAGCCTCCAAGAGGGGCGGGGGCTCCGAGAGGGGTGGGAGGCGCACCCAGCCAGGAGGGATCTCGCGGAGGCGAGGGAGCTTAGCCCCCTCTCCCACGGCGGCTCCAGAAGGAGAGGCCGCCCCCTCCCCCCGGCCCCGTGGCTCCCGCCAAAAAAAGAAGCAGCTGACTTGGGGGAGGGGGGATCGGAGGGAACCTGAAGGACCCGAGAAGAGGGCGGGTAGGGTAGCGGGATGGGAGGCGACCCTGAGCCCTTGGGACGCGGCCAAGTTTCTGGGTGGATGCGAAACCCGGTGACGTGATACACTCCGGACCCTGGCGTCCCGGGGCCGCAGCGGAGGACAGAACCGGGCGGGTCCACAACCTTTCTGAGCCCCGCCCCTCGCCGAGCCCCACCCCTCCCTGAAGCCCCTCCCTGTTCTGAGCCGGCTCTGCTCTCTCGGCCCCTCCCCTTTCAGCGCCCTCTCCTCTCCCTTAACCCCCTCCCGTGGCTGAGCCTCCTCTTCTATCTCAGCCCCCTCCTCTCAACCCCCCTCTTTCTAAGCACCACCTCCCATCTTTCAGCTCTTTGAGGTGGGGAGTGTCCTGGGACAGACCCTTCCGGCTGTCCAGATCGAAACTTGACTCCTTGGCTGGTGGGGGCTTCCCTGGCTCTTCCTCAACTGCAGCCTCACCCTCATATTCTGTGACTGGAACAACCAGAGCTTTTGAGGTTCCGCCCTCCCCGGGTGCCCCGCGGGCCCGGTTATACAGCAAATACCTGCAGAGATCCGCTACCTGCAATACCCAGTCCCGGGCTAGGTTCCTCATCAGAAACTGCGAGAAAGACCTTCAGGCATGCATACCCCCTTCAAATCCCCGTTTAGATCTCTCATTCTTCCCAGATCTAGGAGCCAATTTTGAAATGGGGGATGGGTAGAAATTCTGACTTCATTCATTCATCTTTTCACTCATATTCTTCAACAAACATTTAATGAGCACCTACTGTCTGCAAGCCTGTGCCGGAGGCTGCGGATACAGCTCACGGTCCAGTGGGGGAGATAGTCCGTGGAGTGATGTGGGTCAGAGGGCTGTGATGGGGGCACACAGGCAGCTATAGGGGTCAGGGAGCTGGTGGGTCAGAGAAGGAAGGCTTCCCACAGGAGGTGTCATCTAAACTGAAGGCTAAAGATATTAGGGGCCAAGAGAGGGTGTTCCTGGCAGAGAGAACAGCAAGTACAAAGGTCCTGAGGCAGGAGCCCCTGGCTTGCAGTCCCAGCTTTGCTGTTTATTTGTTGTGTGACCCAGACAAGTGACTGTTTCTTTCTGAACCTTAGTTACCAATGCTCGACGGAACGGCTTGGCAGGGCACCTGGTATACAAGAGGTACTCCATAAATATTTGCCAAATGTTGATGAGGGAATTGAGGTTTCGAGGGTTGTCATGAAAGAGAAGGCTTTGTGGCCCCTGCCTGGGGATGAGTGGGTTGGGGCAGCTCGTGACCTCTTTTTCTGGCCAAGGTGCCCCTGTCCCCTGGGCCCCTCCCCCCGGGCCCACCCGTCCTCCACCAGCTGTCCCTCCATGTGTGCGGCCGCCTGTCAAGAGCAGGCGCCTGTTCCGGAACACCTGATGCCTTGCTTCCCAGGGATTTCAGAGGGGTAGATGCACGGAAGTTCAGCTGCCACAGGGGCTTAACCCTGGAGCCTGGGCGCCGGGTCTTCAGAGGCCCAACAGCCTCCCTCTTGACCCTGTGAAGAGCCCTGGCACCGCTACCAACCTTAGCTGGAAAGACCCCACTTCAACTCCTAGCCCTGGCATTGCTTGGCTGTGTGGCCTTGGGAAAGTTAGTCAACCTCTCAGGTCACCGCCACCACCAATAATGATAACAGCTGACACATCCTCAGTGCATATTATGTGCCCGGGGCCATGTTTAGAGCCTTTCTATGAATGAACTCTATCTTCTAGCAGGATTCTGAGTTCCCAAGTATTGTTGACCCCATTTTATAGATGTGAAAACTGAGGCACAGAGCAAGGTTATATGACTCAGGTTGAAATAACCCAATCAGTAATAACTACAGTAACACCTACTGCGTGCTCACTGGGTGCCCGCTTTACATGGATTAGCTCATTTAATTCTCCCCCAAACCAAATGAGGTGGTGGAGACTGCTAATAGAAGTCCCTTTTTACAGATGTGGAAACTGAGGCCCAGAGAGAATAAGCAATTTGCTCAAACCTACAAAGCTGTATAACTTTGAAAACACATCATCATAGAAAGTTCTACTGATGAACATTGCTCTATGAGAAAGTGCTTGCTGTCATCTGGTAGGAGCCCAGGCCCTGGTAAGTTACAGTTAACTTGTAGGTTTCTGTCTGGTAGAAAAAAAGCTCCAATTATGGTTTTGCTGCATGTAGGACATTCACTAGTTTGTACCCAGCCTAATCTTATTCTAACATTCTTAAGAAAAAAAATCCTGATAAATACCCAGTCCCTTAAATGCTCTCAGAATCAGCTTGGGGACTTCCCCGGTGGCGCAGTGGTTAAGAATCCACCTGCCAATCCAGGGGACACAGCTTCAATCCCTGGTCCTGGAAGATCCCACATGCCACGGAGCAGCTAAGCCCGTGAGCCACAACTACTGAAGCCCGCACTCCTAGAGCCTGTGCTCTGCAACAAGAGAAACCGCCGCAGTAAGAAGCCCGTGCACCGCAATGAAGAGTAGCCCCCGCTCGCGGAGAATGACCATTTAACTGGTCCCCTGAATAATGAGTTAATTAATCACTGACCAGAGTTTATGGTTTCAACTTTCTGAGAACTGTACCTTGACAGCCCCATTTTGCAAATGGGGAAACTGAGGCAAGTTCCCTGCCTCCCCCACCCCAAGCCTGGGGGCCCAGTCATTGCACACCTGGCTCTCCACATCCGGGCAGCCCCCGCCCAGCTCCCAGAAGCAGCACCGAGAACCTGTCTTCCCTAAGCAGCAGAGAACCAGGTCAGCCAACCGCTGGGACATCAAAGGGAATCTATAAATACAGCTGCAGGAGGAAAAATAGACACTTTTCTAGCCTCTCCCAGCCTTGCCTCTCTCCCTCTCCAGATCTTTCCTGGCTAGGCTCCCACTGTGGTAGCTGGGCCGAAGCCCCCAACCCCAAGGACCCCTGCTGGAAGACAGTGGGGAAAGCTGCTGGCAGTTCCTCAGTTTCCCCCAATGAGCTCAACATCTTCTGCCCTCCCCTTCCCCTGCCAGGGAACTGAGAAAAGAGGGGAATCACTGGGCCTGTCCCTGGGAGGTGCAGATGAGGTTTTAAGCCCAGAGGTGAGGGTTACTGATTTGTAGAAATCTTCGAATTCCAGAACCCTGGAACCTTCCTTCTTTCTCATGGGACACGTAGGGCTTCTGCACTGTGTTGGGTGCTGGGAAGCTGGCAGGACCAAGGCAGACAGTTTAGACTTGGCCAGGGCAGTCAGGAAGGCTTCCTGGAGGAAGTGACATGAGCTGAACCCAATGTAAGATGGGACAGATGGGGAGGGAAGAGCGAAACAGGGGGAGAGGTTGCAGGGGAAGGAATTCAGAGTCCTCCTGGATGATTCCCATTTCCTTGCTCCCCAAGTCTTTGCATCCAAAATGACTCTCAAGGGACTTCCCTGGCAGCCCAGTGGTTAAGACTCCATGTTTCCAATTCAGGGGGCATGGGTTCAGTCCCTGGTCAGGGAACTGAGATCCCACATGCCACCCAGGGCAGCCAAAAAAGAAGCCCTCTCAAATCTGCCTATTTCTCTCCACCTCCTCAGCCCCTGCCCCTGTCTAGGCCCCCATGTTGCTCCCCCAGACTAGTCCCTCCTCCCCTGGGGCCTATTCCTGCCCTGGGTGCATCAGTCTCTGCAAGGCAGCCAGAGGGACCTTTTTAAACGTTAAATCAGATCATGTCGCTTGCTCACTATAAACTCTCCCATGGCTCCCTAGTGCCCTTGAAATAAAATCCAAACTTTTTCCCATGTCCCCAACACTTCTCTGCCCTCCCCTCCTCCCTCTCTCCCCCTCATTCTTTCTGCTCCAGCCACACGGGCCTCCTGGCTGTTTCTCCAACATGGTCCTTCCCCAGGGCCTTTGCACATGTTGTTCCTTCTGCTCTTCCCCTATTTCTTCTTCCCCAGACTGGTTCCTACTTCTCCTTTAGGTCTCAGCTCAAAAGTCACCTCATCTGAGAAACCCTCCCTGATGCCTCCAGACAGCTGCTGCTCTTCATCGTCTTTTCTCCCTGGCCTTTATGATGATCTGAAATTATTTTAGTCATTCACACGGTTCTTCATTGTTTGTCCATGAATGCCCCGAGAGGGCAGAGACCCTGCCAGAGACCTCACCCGCCATGGGCTTCAGTTTCCTTGTCTATAAAATAGGCAGGCTTGTGACAAGCTGCTCCCTTGGGGAGGCTGCCTACCTCATTTGTTGTTCAAGTTACTATTGATATTTCCCTTACAAACTGTTTGTAATCAATATGCTAATTGATGCAGATTTTATGTAAATGACACAAGTATTTATTTCTCCTCCCCCTTCCCCCCAACAAATTCCCCAATGGCCTAAGGGACCCTGGAAGCTGGAGGGTGGGTGGGTAGCTGTCTCAACCCACATCTCTTGGGGATCTTTGGGGGTAGAGGGACAGTGTTGGGGGCAAGCAGGAAAAAGGGCAGGAGGTGGGTGTGGGGGATAGAAATCTGGAGACCTGGGGGAAGATTGAGTCCAAGACAGTAAACGAGCAAGATGGAGAGATGAAGAAGAGGGTGGGGAGATGGAGAAACACAGAGAGGATAGGAGAGAAGGAGAGAGGGAGACTGGAAGGAATGAGGGAGGAGGGCCAGGCAGGGGTCCCTTGCCCACCTCAGGGCGTGCTGGGGGCAGACCTGCTCCCCACCACACACTTGGATCAGTGGAGTGACCTTCCCACCTTCACTCTGATCATAACCTATTGGAATCTTCTTGCAGGGGAAACTGAGGCAGGACAAGAGGAACCACTGGCCTCACTGGCCATTCCAGAACAGGTCTGGGATGAGAACTGGCCCACCGCTCCACGGGATCCTGGAGGTAAGGAGGCTTCCTTGACACTTGCCTGGACCTTAGCCAATAGTCCATTGTCTTTACTGAGTGCCTACTGTGTGCCAGGTCTGTGTTGGGCAGTGCTGGGATCAAGACCAAGTGCCTTGACCAAGACAGCTTGCGGTCTTTGAGGAACCAAGTGAATTCCAAAGTGGTCCCCACGGCCCATGAGGCCCTGCATGACCTGCCCCCCCACACACACACCCTATCACCTCTCCCATCTCTCCCCCTGAATCATGCTGCCCCTGTTCCTCCTCTAGCAGGTCAGGAATGGTCCTTCCCCAGGGCCTTGGCACTGGCCGTTCCCCCCATCTGGAGCTCCCTTCCCCCACATAGCTGCATGCTTTTCTCCCTTACCTCCTTCAGGTCTCTGCTCAGATGTCACCTCCGCCATGAGGCCTCCCCTGACTACCTGCCTAATATCTCCCCCAACTCGGCCACTTCCCATCTTCTTTCCTTGCTTAATTTTTCTCCTTAGCACCATCTGGCCCAGCATAGATCTCACTCGTTTATGTTGCTTCTTGTCTGTCAACCCCACTGGGACATCAGCTCCACGAGGCCAGGACTTCTATCTATTCTGTTTGCTGCTGTGTCCCCAGTGACTAAAACAAGCGGGGCATCCAGTAGGTACTCAATCCATACTCGTTAAGTAAGTTCATCTTCTCCTGCCCTGAGCTGTGGGCATTGCCAGGACAGAACCTGGCTCTGTCTTGGTCACCATTGTGTCGCCGGCACTACCCGGCAGAGCCTGGTACACAGTAGGTGCTCAGTAAAGTTAGCTGAATAAATAGGCCAATGAGGGTCAAGACCTACGGACTCGGCTCTGCTTCCTGAACGCATCAGAGGGTTTGTAGCCAGAGCTGAGTTTGTCCCAGGCAGGTCCCGAAGGGCACAAGGAGCCTGGGCGTGGAGGGTGAGCTCAGGGCCCGCCAACTGCACCTCCACACACTGACGTCAGCGTCACTTGAGTCGAGAGCCTTGGTGGCAATGATGGAATCGCCACCACATGAGGTCGTTCACACACACCCTCTACTGTCACTGGCTGTTGTTGTTTTTTTTCCCCGTAACAGTTTTGATTTGATTTGATTTTTTTTTGTGGGAAAATATACCTAATGTAATATTATTTTAACCATTTGTAAATGTTCAATTCAGTGGCATGAAAGACATTCCCATTGTTGTTCAGCCATCACCACTACCTAGACCCAAACTTTTCCACCTTCCCAAACTGAAACTCTGTCCCCATGAAACACTGACCCCCCCATCCCCGCCCCCAGCCCCTGGCCCCCACCATCTACTTCCTGTCTCTTTGGATTTGACGCCTCTAGGGACCTCCTGTGAGTGGAATCAGACAGTATTTATCCTTTCGTGTCTGGCTTCTTTCACTGAGCATCACGTCCTCAAGGTTCGTCCATGTTGTAGCAGGTGTCAAATTAACTGCAGTGGCCACACCCATTCTACCACTCCATCACTGATTAAAAAATGAATTAACAAAAGGTCTCTTGGAGAAAAGGATATTGGCCAAACACATGAGGATCTTCCCAAGGAGAGGGAACAGCAAGTGCAAAGGTCCTGAGGTGGGGCTGAGCTCCATATGTTTGCTAGGCTGGAACAGGAAGCTCAGGGGAGGGTGGATATTGAACAGGGAGAATGTGACACTTTTTCACCTCCCTCCAAGTGATGCTGGCTTCCTGCCCTTTCTGTGCCTCAGTTTCCTATCCATACCCAGGACAGACCCCAGGGAGCTTAAAGGTCCCTGGGTCCCTCACCACTTCTCCCTTCTCAGTACCAGGGTGCCCCTTGCCTCATTTGCCTATTCAGATGAGGCCTTGGGGCTGGGGGTTCTGGGAGAACCCTGGCCACACCCATGCCTTTCTGGGGATGTCACTGGTTCTGACCAGGAGGAAGTACTGTAATTGCTCTAATTTCCACCCACACATCAGGCAGGGAATGCTACTGCTTCTCTCTCTGCTGTTTCCCAGGGGTATGCCTGGCACTCGGAGCTCCAGCCAGACACACAGCGAGCTCAAGCCACAGCCCTGGGTCCAAGGGGCTGCAGAGAGGGTCCCAGGCTGGACAGCCCCCAGCCACCCCCACTGGCTGCCTGGCTGAAGGCCTACTGTGTGCCAGGCCTGGCACTCACCCTCTCCACTGCGACGGAGGGGGACTCGGGCAAACTCTAGGGCCAAGCATCCTGGGTTTAAATCCTTGCTCTGGCTCAAAATGTGTACAGTACCTGGAGCTATGCAGTGCACACAGCAGGCACTTAATAAGTGCTCCTGAAGTTATTACTTCACTGGATACCTCTCCCCCAGCCTGAAGAGGTGGCCCCATGTTGCCCCATTTTGCTGCCGAGGGGACTGAGCGACCCTGGGCTCCTGCCCAGCTGGGCCTCAGTTTCCCCATCCGTACAATGAAGGCAGAGCTCTCAGGCCCCCATTCATTCATTCATTTGTTCAACACATTTGTTGAATGCTTACTGTGTGCCAGGCCCTGTTCTAGACGCTGGAGACACAGCCATGACCAAGGCAGACTCTGGCCCTGCCCTGGCAGAGCTGATTGCAGGGGTGGGGCAGGAGAGAAACAAATGGATAAAAGAAATACTGTTGGTGGGTTTCCCTGGTGGTGCAGTGGTTAAGAATCCGCCTGCCGATGCAGGCGACGCAGGTTCGAGCCCTGGTCTGGGAAGATCCCACATGCCGTGGAGCAACTAAGCCCATGCACCACAACCACTGAGCCCGTGCTACACAACTACTGAAGCCTGCGCGCCTAGAGCCTGAGCTCCGCAACAAGAGAAAGGCCGGGGGCAGCAAGGAAGACCCAATGCAGCTAAAAATAAACAAATAATAAGAATAAATTACTTATAAAAATTTAAAAAAGAACCTTCCAAGCTAGGAGGTCCCTTGGAAACGGTTAAAAGCATGGGGTTCAAATTCCAGTTTTATCTCCTGGCTCTGTGAGTGGCCAAGCCATTTCTCTCTGGGCCTCAGTTACCACACCTGAAAAATGGGACAATAACAGTAGTCATGCTCTAGAATCATGGGGCTACATATAGTAGGTGCTCCATAAATGTTAGCTCATCATTATCATTATTACTATATGCACAAAATGGGTCATTTTCCCAGCCCAGGGGTGCTGTGTCGTCTCTGGAAAGGGCTACACCCTCTCTGGGCACCAGGTCCCCCAAATGCTCCAAAGGCCCCAGGACTATTTTTGAATCTGGAGAAAAGTCCCAGAGAGGAGCCCTTCAGCCTGCCCTGCGAGCAGGCAGGGGTCAAAGGGCAAGAGGCAGGCATGGGTCAAGGCCGTGTCCCCCCAACACACGCACATGCACACACACCGCACCATGGGCTCTAGGCGGTTAGCTCTGCGGAGGGACCAGCTGGGCGGATTTAGCCAGCGCATCTGCCGCCGGAACAGCTGCCGTTGTGGGGGGGCGGGGCTGGAGGGGGATATGGGACGAGGGAAAAATCTGTCCGAGGAGAATCGCGTCTGCGCTAACCAGCTGCAGACTCAGACTGGGGGGACACCCCAAATCCGCCCGGACCCCGGGCCCCTCCCCTGCTGCGGTCGCCCCCACGTGCCTCTGGGGGGAGGGGGCTCGGGGAGGCCCTGACGTCACAGGTGGCTTCAGCCAATCGGAGCTGCCCTTTCCGAGACCCCCCGGAGATTCCCAGGCCGGAGCCGGGACCTGGGGCGCGACCGAGCAGCTAAGACCCTCAACCTGGGCTTAAAAGAGGGCCCGGGCCTGACTGGGGAAACCAAGGCTGGGACCCTCCAGGAAGGGGGCGCGGGACCCAGCTGACCCCTCCACGCCTCTGCCCATCCGCCTGGCTCCAGCGCGACCCAGAGAGGGGCATTGGCCGGCGGGAGTCACACAGCAGGGCGGCGAGGCGGGGAGCCCTGATGGGGGGCGCGCAGGCAGCGGGGCGGGGTTTTCCTTCCCCGCAGGCGCCAGGCACCAAGGCCGGGCTTAGCCTCAGCCCATCCCGGGGGACACAAAGGCCGCTTGACCCACTCCAGGTCTCCCCGGGACCCCTCGGACCCGGGGCCGCGGCCTGGACAAGCAGGGAGGAAGGTGTTGGTGGCCGCGGGCATCCTCAAAACCCGCCCTGGATTCCTGCGGGTCGGAGCTGGACGGGAGCGCAGAGCTGCCCAACCTGACCTGAGAAACTGAGGCCCAGAGGGGCGGGGCTTTGCTCAGAGTCACACAGCTTGGAGGGCTCTGCTGGCGCTGGTGACCTCGGGCAAGGCCCTGCCCCTCCCGGGGCCTCCTTGGCTCACCCGGCGGGCAAGCTGTGAACTTCCTGCCACCCTCTTCCAGGTCAAGGCTCAGACAGTCAGGAGCCCAGGGCGGGGGAGGGAGCAGCCCGGTCTGACCTTGCCCTGGTCCGGGGCATGAAAGACCCATTCATGACTGCCGAAGCCTGGACGGCAGCTGAGCCGGCCCGCGGGGGTGGAGCCTCCCTCAGGGCCTTTGTCCCAGCGGGTCCCTCTGCTTAGTATACCCTTCCCACCACCCCCTGCACCCCATGTACTCCGCCAGATCTGTCTGTCGTCCTTCTATGGCCCCCACGTCACCTCGTGGACCTCCTGGGCCACACAATGTCCCCTGTCTATCTCAGCAGGTATCTGTACCTTGAGTTCGGCAGCCACTGATTCTTCTGTCTCCCCTTCTAGACTGTGGGCAGGAAGCCAGTTTGCCTTGCTGACTGCTCAGGCCAGGACCTGGCACACAGTAGATGCTCAATAAATGTTTGTTGATGGAATAGGTGGCTGAGGAGCCCAGTCGGACCAAGGCTGCAAGTGGGAGGGCACAGCACGTGGAAAGGTATAGAGGTGGGAGGGGAATGCAGAGCCTGGACACCAAGCTGAAGTGCTGGGACTTAACAAGCCCCCCATTGCCGGGCTGGCCTCAGTCTCCCCAGGGGGCAGGAGGCAAGGGGGTAGAGTCCAGACAGACACAGGCAGGTGCTTGGCTGATTTGCCTGGGACTCTGGCTCAGCCGGAAAGCTTGTCAGAGCAAAACCACGGGCAGGAAGGCCTGGCTGCTGGCGGACGTTTGTGGTCGCCAGTACGGCCCCCTGAGCAGCTGCCGGGGGCCTGGAAGAACCGGCTTGTCTCCACGGATGCCAGGGAGGCTGCAGGTGGCCCAGGATCCAATGTCCCACTGCGTGTGTGCGCCACTGGGAAGCCACACAGCCTGCCTGAGCCCCCAGACTGCTGGGAGCCCTGGGTGGGACTCAGCGGGCAAGGCACGCACCAAAGGTGCTTAATAACCAAAGGCAAGAGGATTTATGCAAGCTGGTGGACCTCTCTGTGCCTCAGTTTCCCATCTGTGGGAGGCTCGTGCGGCTGCCCTGAGGACTGAACGATGCGATTTATGCATCAAACATAAGCACACAGCAGGTGTGCAAGAAATGTCACTTAGATAAATACACAATAGTAAAACTTTCATGGAGCACCTCCTGTATACTGGAGATGCCAGAGGGACCGGGACAGCGTGCAGCTCAGTGGGGGAGACATACACAGTCACACCCATATGGAGAGGTGCTTTGGACAGAGAGGGACATTGAGGTCCTGAGAGGAGCTCTCTTTCTAAGGTCACAAAGGGGCAGGGAGGTTACAGGGAGGTCTCGGAAACAGGAAGACCAGTTTGTCTTGGAGTCCCAAAGGCAGGGGGCCAGAGTGCTCCCCACCGGCTGAGGGTATGCTGCAGCCCCCTGGGAACCTCTTTTCCCGTCAGGCCCCATGGCCGCTGGGACAGAAAATAGCCATGGTCTCTGCAGGCAGCTTGCTCTGTTCAAATCCCAGTTCTGCCACTTTCCAACTGGGTGACCTTGGACAAGACGCCCCCCATGCCTCAGTTTCCTTACATGTCTACTGAGTATTGTTTAATATAATGCTTGTGGATTGAATAAATGTCCTCATATATGAAGAGGGCCATGTAGACCCCCAGAGTTCCTGACGCCGCAGCATCCCCATGATCCCCGCGGATCTGATAGAGGATGGATTCTGGGTATGCGGGACTGGCCAGAATGGACCGGGGCAGTAATTTGGGGAGGGGAGCGGCGATCAGGCCCTCCACCGGGACAAAAGCAGGGTACCTTCTCTTGGGTCACTCCTCCACCCTCCACCCCCGCTCCCGCCCCCAGT
>NW_020173270.1:4556783-4580512 GCF_003031525.2 Neophocaena asiaeorientalis asiaeorientalis
GGGCCTGCTGGTGGAGGGTGGGAGGTGGTGCTGGGGGGCGGGGCCCTGGGCGCTAAGTCGAGGGCCCCCCGGGGCTGGTGCGGTGGTCCCAGCGAGGTGAGGCCCCTCCGCCCCACTCCTTGGTCCAGCCGCCGCACCTTGGGCGCCCCTGAACGAGTCCAGGGCCCGGGCCGCGGGGTAGGGGCCGCGGTGGGGGGAGAGAGTCAGCCGGTCCGGTTCCCCCCCGATGCAGTGGGAGCCCAAGGGTTCGGGGCCCCCCAAGAGCTGACAAAGGGACAAAGAAAGCGTCTCTCTCCGAGAGCGCTGGGAGGGGTGGGGGGCGCCGAGTGTGGCCCCCTCCCGTGGGCGCTGATTGGTCTCCAGGGTGGGGGTCACGTGCCCCCTGTCCCGCTCTCCCCCTCAGGGTGCCCTCCGAGTTTGGGGCACCTCCGCCCTGCTCTGCCCCTGCCCGGACGTGTAGACGCTGAAGCTGGGAGTTTTTGCAAGCGTCCTGGGGCTGGGGGCGATTCCCAGACCCTCAACCCCTGTTTGGCCCCGTCTGGCTGACGTCTTTGGCATCCTCCCCCTTGAGGCTGTCATCTTTGACTCCCAGACTGGAGGGGAACTGGGGCTTGGGGTTACGGGATTGGGCCCTTAAGTTTTGGGGGTCTCTTTTGGGTTTAAGGAGGAAGGGGGGGACTAATGGCTGGGGCTTCAGAAAAGCCCCCCCCAGTTTGCAAAATTGCATTGCTTCATACTTTTCTGGGTTCCCTCAGCTTCTCAAGGGTACAGCGCACTCTCCAAAATCAAAGTTCAGTACCCCCGGGGCATCCCTCCCCTACAGATGCTGGCCAGTCCGTTTCCCATATCCTAGTACACATGTTTTCTCTCAAGGATGAAATTTTGAAATTTTTGAATGTATCTGAGCAATTGCTGAAACTCTATTTAGACAGAGTACAGGGTGTGGGGAGAGGCTGGGAGTCATAGGTGGGGTCAGTATTCTCCTGGGAGGGGGTCCTGAGCTCTTTGGGAAGGTAGCTGGGGGATCCCTGTGGCACAGAGGACCTTGGATATTGGGTAGGTGGCAGACTGGCAGGAGACTCGTTAAACTGTAGCGTGTCCACCCTGAACTGGCCCATTCCCAAGAACAAACAGGGAGACTGAGGCCCAGAATGGGTGGAGAGGGAAGCCAGGCCTCTCCACTGCTGGGGCTGTTAGACGGGGTCAAGGGGGAAAGGAGCCTCCACATCTGCTGAAACCCAAAATGCCAGCCCAAAGGTTTCCTTGGAAACCCTGGCTCCCCACCCAGCCAACCTGGGCAGGGCAGAAATTAGACCTGGAGCTTCCAATGCCCCACCCCTCTCTAAAAAGAAAAAAGCATCATAGAGAAGGCTGGGGCCTGAGAGCAGGGGTGCTGCTGTGTGGCCTCAGACAGGTCTGTAGCCCTCTCTGGGCTGCGATCTCCCCAGAAGGTTTTAGGACCTGAGGGGAGGGAGACAAGGCAGAGAGAGGTCCCAAGGAATACCCTGGATTTGTAACCTCTCCCTCCAGTCCCCACCTGCCTTCTGCCAGCGCTGAGCACCCATGGGGCCTAAGGGTCCTGTCGCCTCCTCTGCTTTGAGGTGAGAGCACGACTCCCAGCGGAGGTATTGAGTCACCAGGGAGGGGCCATTCACTTCTGTCCTCTGGTCAAAGAAGGTGCTGGAGATGTGAGCTGCAGGAGGGTTTGTCATCTGCAGTGGCTGCCCAGGGCTTGAGCCGAGAGTTGCTGGGGTTACCGGGGGCTGGACCAGGAAGATAGAAATCAAACTGTCCTTGCAAAGGTGACCCTGACGTCAGCTGGCGGGACAGGTAAGCTGGGTCCCCCGGGGCTGAAGGATATGCCAGTCGCTGCCCATCTCCCGGGAAGGAGGGTGTCCCTAACTGACCCTGTGGTGTGGCCCTGTCCTGTGTGCCCAGCCCTTTGCCAGGTGATGATGGGGAACCCAGAGAGGACTCAGCCAGGGTCAGGACAGGTGGAAGCAGGGATGCCAGTGCCAGCATCCCCTGCCTGGAGGAGGGGATGCTGGTACTGGCCTTGAGGGGTGAGAAGGCAGTTGCCAGGAGGCGAGGGGGACAGGGATCCCAGGTGGAGGGAGCAGTGGGGAAAACCACGGAGGGGTGTGTTGGGGGACTCCTGAGTGACTGGTCTATTTTAAGGGTGGGAGACAATAAGCAATGAGGCCTGAGAGGTGACAGGGGCCGCGGATGCCAAGCTGGGGAGCAGGCTTTATCCCGAGGGCAATAGGGAGCCATCGGAGATCTTAGAGCAGGGGAGGGAATGGGCCACGTTTCAGACCTTGAGCAGCCGTGGGGAAGGATAGCTACCAGGAGACAGGCTTTCCAGAATGCTGGGAAAATGTTTAGGATACAGTGATTCCAAAATTCTAAGCCATTTAAGGGGCTGCAGGTTCTCAGACTGATTCATCCAAGACCCGGTGGTGATTGGGGTTGACCGTGGGTGGGGCCTCATTTAGCAGAAACAGGGACACTGAGGCTCATGGCAGCCTGGGAGGGGGCCCCGGCCGCCTGCCCCACATCCCGTGGTCAAATTATCTAGGAGTCGGCTTCAGGGGACAGACCCACACGCCAGATACCCCCACCATTGTGATCGGTGTAGGTTTGGCTTGCCAGAGCCAGGGTTTGATGTGTGGCCTGAGAGGTCTGGGCCTGAGCCACATAATTCTCTCTTATTATCACAGTCGTTCATCACCTGCCCTTGAGGGATGTCCAGATGAAGTGGCAGGCATTAGAATGTGCTAAGGAGGTGACTTGGGAGGCCAAGGACCCCCTCTTCCATCTCTTTGGGCAGGGATACAGGGGTGGCCTCCTACCAGCCACCCTTGAAGCTCCTTCGCTGGCCCCAGGGTCCAAAGGTGGTAGCCCCAGGGTCCAAAGGTGGTAGCCCCAGGGCCTGCTGGGAGGGAAGCCCAGTCTAGTGAGGACTACATTTCCCAGGGTGCATTTTGTCCCAGGCTGAGCCTGCCTTCCAAGGGCTGACCTAGGAGAGAACTTCCCAACTGCAGGATCCCAGAGAGGATTGTGGGTACGTGGGTTTTCAGGAGGGCCCGGGGGAGACCTGGTCTAGAGTGGTAGGGAAGGTCAGTCACCAAACAGATGCTCCCAGTGGCCTCTGTGTGCCTGGCCCTGGGCTGGGTGATGCTGGGATTGCAGAGAGGGAGATTTAGCTCTAGTGCCTGGTTGGCCCTCAAGGGTCTTCCAGGCTCAGGGAGGGGAAACAGGCAGACCCTGGCCCTCTTGGCTACATGGGATCAGAGTTGGGGCAAAATGGGGCTGAGGAAATCTGGCTCTTCCCAGTGGATCAGAGAAGATGCATCGAGGATGGGCATTGCCTCTAGGACCATGACAGATGTGTAGGAGTTCACCAGGGGGAAGCGACATGTTTTCTGATAGTTTCAGAACCTTCTCCCTTTCCTGAAGGCCCAGTAAGAATCCCCTGGGGCAGTTGAGACAGCCCCTCTGAATTTTTGCCTTTAGAGATTGCCACAACAGTTGGGTCAGACTTACCTGGGTTGGAATTCATCTCTTCGTTCACTCACTCCCTCATGCCCCCTCTCTAAGCCTCAGTTTCCCCATCTGTGAAACATGGATGCTATTCTCTCTCCCTTAGGGTTGAACATTTAAACAAGAGGATGCAGGGAAAGTGCCAGGTCTGGACCTGTTCTTTTCTTACTCTGGGAAAAGGAATAATTTTGAAAAGCAGAAGCTTGTGGCCTCTGGTCCTGATCTCATTGAGAGCTGTGGGCTCTTTGCTCTCATTTCATGAGTTGACAGATATTTAATGACTGCCTACTATGTGCCAGGTGCTGGGAACCCAGCAATGACCAAGGCAGACCAGGCCCTGCCCTTGCCAAGCTCACACTAGATGGGAACATGGACACTAACTCAGGAAAGAAAGTGAATCGAGTATAACAAGTGCCCCGAGGAATGACACTGAGAAGGGCGGGGCTGTTTTAGCTGATGATGTCAGGGAGGGTGTCTCTGAGGAGGTGGTGTTTGAGCTGAGACCTGGAAAATGAAAAGGAGCCAGTCATGCAGAGAACTGGAAGAGCCTTCCGGGCAGAGGGCACAGCCCGTGCAAAGTGCACGGTGTGTTGGAGGAACAGTGAGGAGGCCCCTGTGTCTGGAGCAGAGGGAGCGAGGGGGAGAGAGGGAGGAGGGGAGGGCAGGGAGTGGACGGCGCAGGTCATGCAGGTCCCTGTGGGCCACAGGGAGGACTTGGACTTTTATCCCAGTGAGGTGGGAGCCCTGGAGGACTCTGGGCAGAGGAGAGGCGGGGCCTGACTTAAGTGCTCACAGGCGCCTTTTGGCTGCTGCAGGGAGCAGACTGTGGGCAGCAAGGGCCAGAGCTGGGGGACCAGGGTGGAGGCGTCTGCGCTGGTCCAGATGAACCATGATGGGGGCCAGCCAGGGTGAGGCAGTAGAGGGGAAAAGAAGTGGGTGGATCAGGATAGATTTTGGACTTACTAGATGTGGGGGACTGAGAGCCCCTTTCTCTGGGGGCACATAGTGCTAAGGTTAAGAGTGTGGTGTCTGGACCATATGGCCTGGGTTCAAAACCCAGTCTGGCCTTTTCCTAGCTGTGCAAACTTGGGCATATTACTTGCCCACTCTGGGCTGCCTGCAATTCCTCACGTGTAAAATGGTGAGGAAACCCCTCCTACCTACCCCACCAGTACTTTCTGCAAAGCCCTTTGCACAGGGCTTGGAACACAATAGGTGCTCTATAAATGTTTGCTGTTATTTCCCTTTGAATGTCTAAGTCCCAGGGTCTGGGAAGAAGTGAGGCACAGATTGGGGTGGCAGATTCCCCGAGGTCACCCAGCAAAACGGGGGCCCCTGTCCCCTCGCCGTTTTGCTCCATTGATGCACTGCTCTCACGCCCCAGCCCCCAGAACCCACGTCACTCTGCCAGCATCTCCACCATTCCTGAGCCCTGACTCACCAGGACTTGTGGTCCTCTAGGACCCCAGGACCCATTTCCCGCCTTTGTCTTCTTCAAGTTCATCGCCAGGTCTTCCGTTCCCAGCAGCACTTGGCAGGGCCCCGCCAGCCTCCCGCCCAGCATCGCTCAGCCGTGTCCCCCTCCAGACCTGCCTTTCTGGTCTTATCCCACTTGGGGATCCCTGTGGCCTCCCAGACAGGGCCTCTAGAGAGGGACAGTGACTGGGGGACTTCTGGTTGGGAGGATCAGCCTCGGGGAGAGGAGGGCTCCCAGAACCCCAAGTGAGAGGGGCCGGGCTCACCATCTTCTGCTTCCTCCAGATCGAGGACCCCAAGGGCAGGGACCAGATCTGTTTGCCCTCCCTACAGTGGAGCCCCCTAGAGCCAAGCCTTACTCCCCTCTGTCTCCCAAAGCTGGGTCCCAAGAGCACCACCCTGCTCTTCTGTGTTTCCTCCAAATTGTGGTTGAGACCAGAGTACGTTTGCCCCCAGGCCGGCTCAGGGCCCCCCACTTGGGAATCTGTGGGTTCCTGACCCCCAACTCCCAGTGCCATCCCAGATTCCCTAGGAGCCCCCAGCCCCCTCGAGTGGCCCCCTCCCAGGCCCCCTAATTACCCGCTGGGTATAAATGACACTTTAATTTCCTCGGAATGGTCGCCACATCACCAAGAAAGCAGCGCCCCCCTTCCCCGTTCCTAATTACAAGTTGCTGCTTCCGATTTGCCTCCTGGCAGCCCAATTTCCAAACAGTGATTAAAATTAATTACCCAGGAGTGCCCCCTGTCTGGCTGGCTGGGAGCCCCGGGGACCTGTCCATGTCCCCCACTCAAGGTCCTGCTTCTGACACCTGGTCTCCCCACTGGCTCTCTGAGTGGCCTGGCACTGGGGCAGCCTCTCTCTGGGTCTCTGCTTGCGTATCTGCAAGATGTGCAATTAGGCTGTGCAGCCTCGTTGACAGATGGCACATTGTGGGCACTCGGTAAATGACAGTAAGAGGCAGTTTAGCCACGTGGCCTGGGTTCGAATCCCAACTACACCCTTCTGTGCTGTGAGACCTTGGCCAAGTGTCTTAACCTCTCTGAGCCTGAGTTTTTCCCTCTGTGAAATGGGGATAATGGTGCTGGTCACTGCCTCATAGGGTTGGCGTGGGCAGGAAACCAGTTCAAACATGTGAAAGGCTTGGTCGAGCAGCTGGCACACAGTAGGGGCTTCATCAAATTTTAGCTTAAATCCCTGCCCTGCTGGGCTGCTGTGGGGTGCACCGGGGAGTCGACTCGGGTACTCTGAGCACCATCCTCTTTAAACGAGATGCTCAGCATTAATTGGGTGCTTACTGCATGCCCGGCTCTGTGCATGATCCCGGTCAGGGCTGAATCCCCGGCCATGTTGGCACACGGTAGGTGCTCAGGAAGTCTGGAATAAACAGATCTTTGTAGCTCTTTCATAAATTGGATCTTTTTGTGGGACATTCATTCAGCCGGTATTTGTTGAGTGCCTGCTGTGCACCAGACCCCTTGCCCCCATGGAGCCAATGTTCTCATCCCTGATTTACAGAGGCAGAAGCAAACCCAGAGAGGGGAAGGATGTAACCCTGGGCCGCACAGCAGTCAATAGTTTATTAAGCACCTACTATCTGGAGCTTATTTACCCATCGTGATAACCTGTTGGGGATGGTTATCGTGCTCAAGTCACTGATGGGGAAGCTGAGGTTCTGGGAACCGAGAACACAGGGAGGAAGGCTGAGGACCGAGAGGATGTGCTGGCCGCCTCCCAGGCTGGGGAGGGATGAGTTAACCAGCGTGGTGCGAACGTTGCGGGGCGAGGGAGCCCCTCTCCTCAGCGCCCCCGTGGCCTGGGCCCCAAGGGACTCCCTCTGGCTACTCTGCCAAGTTCCTAGACAGCCCCAGAGCCCGGCTGGGCTGCGCTGGGGGCAACTGAGGCAGGTGGAGGAGGCAGCTGTAAGCAGAGCTGGTAACTAGACCTGGACGATGCAGGGGCCCGGCTGCCTCGCCAGGTTACTCGATCCGCTCGGGGACGCCGGGCCCCGGAGCTGGAATCCTGGGGCGGCTGGGCTGACAGGAGCTCCTTCCATGGAACTGGAGACGGGCATCCCGCCCCCATCCTTACCACGGCAGATGGAGAAACAGGGGCTCCGAGCCTGGCCTCGGGTCACTGAGTCACCTGCTGTGGTATGGAGAGGCCCAGAGAGGGCAAGCTGCTGGCCCAAGGTCACCCAGCAAGGTCATTTCACAGAGAGTAAACACGTGTGCCAGGCCCTGTTCTAGTGCCTTATTTTACAGATGAGAAAATTGAGGCTCTGTGTCTTGTCTGGAAAAGGGGGAAAGTCCCAGGGCTCCTCTGTTACGATATGGCAGCCTCCCCGCCCATCGGCATCTCCTTGCTGTTCCTTTGATGGTTCCAGCCTCCAGGGCTTTGCCTTTTCAGTTCCCTCTCCAGGAGGTCCCCTGACCACCAGCCAAAGCAGCCCCTTTGCCATCACTCTCCATCATTCTCTGCATTTTCATCTTCAGGCTTCGATATTATTGTCAGAAGCTGAGTTCTGTTTTCTGGTAATGTGTGTACCCCTATCTCCCCACTGGACTGGGAACCCCCCAGAGGCAGGGCTTTGCAACTGTCTTGGCCATCGCTGCGGCCCCATGCTGGGAACAGTGTCTGGCGCACAACTGGTGCTCAGTAATTGCTCATCCAATGAGTGAATGAATAGCTTCCAATTTGAGGTACAAAGAGCCAGAGCTGGTCACAGATGCTCCCAAGTTGGTGAGGTTGGGTGGAGCTGAGGGCGGGGTCATGGCTGGGGGAGCCGGGGGAAACGGAGCTCCCCAGGGAAGGCAGTTAGAGAAGGCTTCCTGGAGGGGGGGGCATCCCCGTGTAGACTTTTTTTTGGGGGGAGGGGGCTGCACCACATGGCATGCGGAACTGCCCCGATCAGGGATCAAACCTATGCCCCTGCCATGGAAGCATGGAGTCTTAAACACTGGACTACCAGGGAAGTCCCAGGACTCAGCATTTATAACCGCTCCCAAGTGAGGCTGCTGCTGCTGGTGGTCCGAGGACCATATTCGAAGTAACAGAGGGTCTAAGAGGACCCTTTGAGAGTGTGACATTGGACCCCAGGTGGGAGGTGGGTGCATGGGGAGGGAAGGGGTTGCTAGAGTCCAGGGGGTGGGGGTGGAGACCTGAAATAAGGAGGGAGCCATGTGGGTATCTGAGAGAAAAGGCTTTCAGGAGTGAGGAACAGCCCGTGCAAAGGCCCTGGGGCAGGACCGGGCCTGGTGTGCTGGAGAAACAGTGAGGAGGCTCACGTGTCTGGAGCAGAGTGAGCGAGGGGGAGAGAGGAAGGAGAGGACGGCAGGGAGGGGACGGGGCAGGTCGCGCACGGTCTTGTGGGCCCCAGGAGGACTTAGATTTTTACTGGGAGGGAGGTGGAAGCCCTGAAGGGCTGTGGGCAGAGGAGGGGCGGGGCCTGACTCGGGTGCTCACGCGCGCCCTCTGGTGGCGGCTTCGGGGAGAACAGACTTTGGGCATGAAGGGTGGGAGCTGTGGACCGGGTGGAGGGGACTGTGGGGTCCAGGCAGGAGATGCTGGGGGTCGACCAAGGAACAGACTAGAGAGGGGTGAGAATTCTGGATGAATTTGGAAGACCCCACAGGACTTGCTGGCATTGGATGTGCGGGTGAGAAAAGAAGGGGCCGGTGCTGAAGGGAGCTGGTGGGGGGGGTGACTCCCAGGTGGGGCCTGAACCATTAGCGGAGACAGGGAGCCTGTCCGTCAATAGATCAATTTGGTCTATGCGTTCAGCACCATTCCGGTGAAAATCCCAACATGTTTTATGTTATTTGTTTTGGAACTTACCAGCTGATCCTAAAATGTATGCTGAAGCCCTGGGGTAGCCCAGGTAGCCCTGGCCAGGTGGGAAAAAATGTTCCAGAAGGAAATTTGAACTTTTGATGAAGTTAGAGTAGCTAAGGCCATATGGTACCTGGGAAGGTCGATGGGAGGGTGAAGCCAGGTGGCCTGGGGGGAGTCTCCATCCCTGCCTCAGTTTCCTCATCTGTATAGTGGGACTGTACCAAGGCTTGGAGTGACGGTTGGGAGGTCAGGCAGAGAGGCCGTGCCACAGCGTGAGCCCTCCCGGCTGGGGGTGGACCTCTATCTCTTTATGACTGTCCCTCCCACCCCCATGTGCATGGATGCATGTCTCCAGGGCTGCAGGTAGGCAGACACATGGGTGCCCTGCACGCCAAGGGGTGCACACTCTGGCCACGCAGCTCCCCACGCCTGGCCCCGGGGTTGGGAGGTAGTGCGGCTCCCAGTGACCAGGTGCCAGGGCCGGCGGTGGGGCCACTTCCAGGCAGGTGGGCGCCGGACAGCTGCTGGCAGAGATGCCTCGAGTTTCATGGAGAGAAGCAGATGGTCTTGGAGGGGTGGGAGAGGTGCCACCTCTCCGATAACCCCAGGTCAGGGGGGTAAACTGAGGCCAGGTGCAGTGGGTTGGCCCCGACGTGACCCAGACTCCCCCAAAGAGCATGTGGGGTTCAGCTCTGCATGATCGTCAAACTAACAAGTGTCGATTGAGCGGGTTTCAGTCTTGGCTCCACCGTTTCCACTTGGGCAAGTGACTTCACCTCTCTGTGCCTCAGTTTCCTCATCTCTGTAAGGGGCACAGCACCCACCTCTCCGATGTGTTGTGCGGATCAAATGAGTTCATTTAAGTCCTTAGGACAGTGCCTGGCACATCACAAGTGCTTGGTGTTTGCTACTTTTATTCTTTATTGAGCTTCTACTGAATGCCAGGCCTTATGCTGGGCAGTGGGGACACAGTGGTGGCCAAGACAGACTCAGTCCCGCCCTCTCGGGGAGCTCAGAGTCCAGTGGGGAAGATGAACAGTTAACCAGGCATTTGGAAGATCGGGTGAGCAGGGCCCTCCGGCACAGGCAGGCAGGAGCCCAGAGGAAGTCAATCCGGGCTGATCTGGGGAGTCTTCCTGGAGGAGATGTCTGAGACCTGACGAGCGAGCGTGTTCACCAGGTTACTGCGAGCAGGAGGAAGGTGTTCCAAGCAGAGGGAACAGCGTGTGCAGATCCTCAGAGGTGGAGATGGAAGGGAGGGGACTTCATTTCAAGCGCACTGGAGAGCCATAGAAGGGTTTAGAGCAGACGTTCTCAGCTGGGGGTGGTTTTGCCCCCCAAGGGATACTGGGCGGTGTTTGGGGACATTTTTGGTCGTCGCGATTGAGGGATGCTCCTGGCATCGAGTGGGTGGGGGCCAGGAATACTGCGCCACACCTGGCAGCGCCCAGAACCTCCCCACCCCAAAGAATGACCTGGCCCTGAATGTCAGCAGTGCCGAAGGGGAGAGACCCTGGTTTAGATCAGGGAAGAAACAAGTGAGATTTGGGTTCTAGAAAGATTCCTTTGCTACCTTGAGGAGGATACTGAAGGGGCGGGACTGGAAGCCAGGGGACCAGGTAGGGGGTGGGAGCTGGGCTATGGGGCCCTCAGGGCAGGGGAGGGACTGGGAGGCCAACACCCTTGTCTTTGGCTCAGGAACAATGGGGCTGGTAAGAAAAGCCCAGTTTGGGTTTCAGGGTTCCCAGGGTGGTTCTGAGGGGCTGGGGGCAGCTGTGGACAGAGGGAGGACAGGAACAGCCTTCTAGCCCCGAGTTGCTGCTTCACAAAGTTATGAAAACCAGGAGAAAAAATGAGCCGTGAGGTCCCATCCCGACCTGGGGCCTCAGTCTCCCCATCTGTGAACTGGGTGTTCAATAACTGCTGGCCTCACTGGGTTGAGGGATGGCGGAACGGGTGATTATCGGTCTTGCCGTGACCATTCGTACGCTCAACCCCCAGGAGCAAAATCCTGGTAGCAGAGAGCCCTGGGTTCAATCCAGCTGCTACATCCTCTCTGGTGGGTCATGGCCCCTCAATCAATCCCTCAGTTTCCCCATCTGCAAAATGGACTGAATGTTATACCAACCGTACTAGAGCCATCAGGGGTCTCCATGAAGCAATTCCTGGAAACCACCCAGCCCGGCCTCTGATACTCAATATAGCAACAGCAACAGCAATAATAATTAGCATTTGCTGAGCACCTGCAGCATGCCAGGCACTTTGCTAACACCGGCCACAGGCCCGTGAGGTTGACACTGCTACCATACCCATTTCACAGGTGAGTAAACTGAGGCCCAGAGGGGTGGAGTGACCTGTTCAGGGTCACACAGCATGTACATAGCAGAGCTGGGATTTGAACACTTATGGCCTTGGAGCCCCTCCCCTCACCACAATGCTGCATGGCCCACGAGTGGAAGCTGTTGTCCTGAAGTTTCTGAAGTTAAAAATTATCCTGGGGGGCTTCCCTGGTGGCGCAGTGGTTGAGAGTCCGCCTGCCGATGCGGGGGACGCGGGTTCGTGCCCGGGTCCGGGAGGATCCCACGTGTCGCGGAGCGGCTGGGCCCGTGGGCCGTGGCCGCTGAGCCTGCGTGTCCGGGGCCTGTGCTCCACAGCGGGAGGGGCCGTGGCAGTGAGAGGCCCGCGTACCAAAGGAAGGAGAAAAAAAAAAAATTATTCTGATAAGACATGGGGTAAAAGGCACAGAGCACCACCTCACACCCATTAGGATGGCTGCTATCAAAAAACAGAGAATAGTGTTGGCAGGAGAAATTGGAACGCATGGGCAATGCCAGTGGGACTGTAAAATGGTGCAGCCTCTTTGGAAAAGAGCATGGCAGTTCCTCCAAAAGTTAAGCATAGAATCACCATACGATCCAGCAATTCCACGCCTGCACATACACCCAAAAGAATTGAGAGTAGGGTCTCAAAGAAATGTTTGCACACCCATTCACAACATAGCCTAAAGGTGGAAGCAGCCCCAGTGTCCATCAACAGGCGAATGGATAAATAAAATGTGGTCTATCCACAAAGTGGAATATTACTGAGCCTTAAAAAGTCAAGGTATTCTGACACTCGTTACAACATGGATGAACCTTGAGGACATGATGCTCAGGGAAATAAGCCAGACACAAAAGGACAAATACTGTCTGATTCTACTTGTGTGAGGTCCCTGGAGGAGTCACAGCCATAGAGACAGGAAGTAGATGGTGCGGACCAGGGGCTGGGGGAGGGGATGGGAAGTCAAGTTAATGGGGACAGAGTTTCAGTTTGGGAAGATGAGAAAGTTCTGGAGATGAGGGTGAGGATGGTTGCACAAGAATGTGAATGTACTTAGTGCCACTTAAAAATGGTTAAGATGGCAAACTTTGTTATACATTTTACCACAATGTTAAAAAAAATGTTTAGGGACTTCCCTGGTGGTGCAGTGGTTAGGAATCCACCTGCCAATGCAGGGGACACGGGTTCAAGCCCTGGTCCAGGAAGATCCCACATGCCGCGGAACACCTAAGCCTGTGCACCACAACTACTGAGCCTGTGCTCTTGAGCCCACGCACCGCAACTACTGAAGCCCACGCAGCTAGAGCCCGTGCTCCGCAACAAGAGAAGCCACCGCAATGAGAAGCCCGCGCACCGCAAGGAAGAGTAACCCCCGCTCGCCGCAACTAGAGAAAGCCCAGCGCCCAGCAACGAAGACCCAACGCAGCCAAAAATAAATAAGTAAATAAATAAATCTTAAAAAAAAAAAAAGAAGGCACAGAGCAGACAGAACACCAGAGGCGGGGTGCCCCGGCAGGTAAATAAATACATCAATCAATCAATCAATCAATCTTTTAAAAAAAAGAGAAGAAACAGAGCAGACAGAACACCAGAGACGGGGTGCCCCGGCAGGTGTTGTAAAGAGGAAGCTTGTAGGCTGGGGTAGGCAGCAGCGGGGATGGTGATCCCGTTTTGAGTCTTGAATGCAGTGTCTGGGGCCTGGCTCTGGGGTCGCTGGGAGCCACGGGACTGCTAAGCAGGGGAGGAGTCGGGGAAGGAAACTCTTAAGGAAGTAGAGCCAGATCCGCGCACACGTGAGATCCTGGCGTCCGCTGAGTCACAAATCCTGGAAGTTCAGGGTCACAGAGAGGAAACTTCGCTGTTCCACGCAAGGCCTTCCTGTTTTTTGGCCCTGAATCCTCAGAGGCAGGCGTTCCAGGGCCAAAGTTCCCGCCTCGCGTCCACCTCCACGGGTTCGGGATCCCCGCACCCCAAGGCTGGGGGCAGGGCTCGGAGATGTACCTGCTGCTCAGACGGGGAAACTGAGGCACGGGGCTTGCCCAGAGGCTGCGGGTGTCTTCTTGGGGCCTGCGGACTGCACTCCTTCTGGGAGGGGCGTGGAGGGCTGGGTTCCAGAGGGTGAGTTCTGTTCACACCGCCCACCAGATCATCACTTGGGACGGGTGGGGGGTGGTCTCCACTCTACACACCTGGAAGTTTCTCCAAATTCCCTTGAGCGGGAGCGGGAAACAGGCCCCCTGAAGAGGTCGTGAGGCTCCTGTCACAGAGGTATTCCAGGAGAGGACAGAAAGGCTGTTATCGGGAAGGAAGTTAGACTTACCGGGGCCTCTGAGGTCCCTGGCCAGCTAGAATATTCTGCTATTCTAAAGTACTGCAGTTCCCAGATTGTGGTTTATAAAATTCCAAGAGCCTTTGAATTTTTGGTTTTTGAGACTTTCATTTTAAGGTTTTTGTGTTTTAACTCTAAGAATTCTTTTTTTAAAATTTATTTATTTATTCATTTATTTAATTTTTGGCTGCACTGGGTCTTCGCTGCTGCGCGTGGGCTTTCTCTAGTTGCGGCAAGCGGGGGCTACTCTTCGTTGCGGTGCACAGGCTTCTCATTGCGGTGGCTTCTCTTGTTGCGGAGCACGGGCTCTAGGCGCGCGGGCTTCAGTAGTTGCAGCACGTGGGCTCAGTAGTTATGGTTCGTGGGCTCTAGAGCCCAGGCTCAGGAGTTGTGGCGCTCGGGCTTAGTTGCTCCGTGGCATCTTCCCGGACCAGTGCTCGAACCCGTGTCCCCTGCATTGGGAGGCGGATTCTTCTTTTTTTTTTTTTAACATCTTTATTAGAGTATAATTGCTTCACAATGGTGTTGTTCGTTTCTGCTTTATAATAAAGTGAATCACTTATACATATGTCCCCATATCTCTTCCCTCTTGGGGAGGCGGATTCTTAACCACTGCGCCACCAGGGAAGTCCCTGTTTATCTGTTATTATTATTAATTTTTAATCTAAAATCATTTAATTTTTAAAATAAATATTCTCATGATTATCCATTTTTTGTTAGAAACCGTTTCCTGAGCTCTCACTAAAATGTGGTCAGAAAGTTGTTCTGGTAATTAATAAGTGCTGGTGTTATTGTTGTTGCCATGATTGTTGTTATTTTTAAATGATTACCCCCCAATGGGGAATTTTTCTGGAAATTGAAGGTCCCCGCCGCCGCGGCTCTCGCGCTCCCTCTGCTGGCAGCAATGGGGACTGCAAGCCACACGGCTCACCGCATGGCCCCTCGCTCGCAGGTGTCACCTCCTGTCGCCCTGACCTCGCCATGCGGACTCCGCGAGCGCCCCCTCCCCGCCCGGCCCTACTGCTCCTGCTGCTGCTACTGGGAGGCTCCCACGGCCTCTTCCCCGAGGAGCCGCCGCCACTCAGCGTGGCCCCCAGGGACTGTGAGTGGGGGGCCTGGAGAGGGGGAGTCCCAAGGGAGGGTCTTGCTCCCCAGCTGGATCTGCTGCCCCCTCCCCCGGGGGCTCACCAGGCCAGGCTCACCCTGGCCCTGGATCACACCCCTCCTCGCCCTCCCCCCAGACCTGAACCACTATCCCGTGTTCGTGGGCAGCGGGCCAGGACACCTGACCCCCGCAGAGGGCACCGACGATCTCAACATCCAGCGCGTTCTGCGGGTCAACAGGACGCTCTTCATCGGGGACAGGTACGAGGGACTGTCGGGCAGAGTGTGCAGGGTGAGGTGTGGGGGAGTAGGTGGTAGCATTTTAGGGAGGTTTACATGCTGGGGCCTGTTGTTTGGCTGCAGTGTGAATGTGTGTCCCTGGGGTGGGATTTTTAAGGGTGCTGAACTCTGGGTGTGGTTGGACCCCAGAGCTTGCTATGATGTGTTACCAGGTAGGGACAGCTGTTTGGTCAAAATTCACTGGGTGCTAGAGGGGGTGCTGAAGTGGCACCCCAAAGGCTTTTCTGAGAAGGTGACGTTTGAGTTGAGAACTGATGAGGAGCCAGCTATAAGGAAATCTGAGGGAGAGGGAGAAGTCAGGGCATAGGACACAGCCCGTGCAAAAGTCCTGGGCCCGGACTCTGCCTGGCATGGTGGAGGGATAGCAAGGAGGCCCGTGTGGCTGGAGCAGAGTGAGTGAGGGGGAGAGAAGGAGGAGGGGAGGGCAGGGAGGGGACGGGGCAGGGAGGGCAGGGCCTTGTGGGCTGCAGGGGAGGACTTGAGCTTTTACCCCCAAGGGAGGTGGGACCCTGGAGGGCTGTGGGCAGAGGAGGGACAGGACCTGACTCAGGTGCTCACAGGTGCCCTCTGGTGGCGGCTGGGGGAGGACAGACTGTACTGGTGAGGGCAGGAGCCACTAGACTAGGGCAGAGGGGACAATGCTGGTCTAGGTGGGCAGTAATGGGGGCTGAACTAGGGTGGTGGTCATAGAGGATGTGAGAAGTGGGTGAACCCTCGCTAGATACTGAAGGCAGAGGTGACATATTGGGAGGGAAGGAGAAGGGAGTTGAAGGTGACTCCCATGTCGTGGGGATAGAGTTGCCCTCAGCCGAGATGGTGGACAGGGCAGGAGCAGATTTGGGGGATGGCAGGGTGCCGTGTGGCCAAGCTGAGCGTGAGACAGAGTATGAGACACCTTTGAGCCCCCTCGTGGAGACCTTGAGGGTTAGCTGGACCCCAAATCTGGAGCTCAGGGGAGGCCCTGGCTGGAGACAGGACTGTGGGTGTCATCCGGGCAGAGACGTGGTTCCAGCCCTGAGAGTGCACAAGGCGGCCCAGGAGGGGTATGGATGGGGGAGGGAAGAGGCCAGAGGACCCAGGTGTGGGCCCACCAGGGAGAGAGGAGGGCCCGGAGAGGTGGGAGGGAAGCCAGGAGAGTGCAGGGTCCAAGAACCCAGTGAGGATGGAGGTCCCAGGACGAGGGTGCACTGGCCGGGGGAGACGCTGTGGAGAGGGGGAGGAGGACAGAGAAGTGACCGCTGGACTTAACAGGGGCCAGGGACCTTGATTAGGGCAGTTTCTGTGGCATGGGGGGAGCGGTGAGAGCCTGGGGGAGACTAGGGGTGCTGAGACGGGGACAGCGGATGTAAAGGCATCAGACAATGCGCTGTGTTGGGTGTAGGCCATGGGGTGTGTAAGCGTGAGGTGGCGTGGTAAGGCATGTGGGGTGTGCCAGAACCCGTGGCTCACTTTAGGGCACAAGGAGGCGTGTCAGGGCATGCACATGCGGAGCTGCACGTGACAGAGGCGCTGGCTCGCCCCTGTTTGGCTCGTGTTGGCCTCACGTTTGCTGTCAGAATAGTGGGCGGGGAGGGGAGGCTCTCCGATCTCATTAACTACACCCCTCCTCTAGGGACAACCTGTACCGGGTGGAGCTGGAGCCCCCCACGTCCATGGAGCTGCGGTACCAGCGGGTGAGGAGGGGGTGCAGGAGGGAGGGGAGGGGGCAATGCTTGGGGCTCCCGCCAGGGGGCCCAGACACTGAGCTGGGGAGCAAGGTGGATTCGGGCCTCCCTAGCAGGGTTCCTAGGGCTGTCAAGGACCCCGCTCACCTCACCAGCTCTCTGTGTCCCCAGAAGCTGACCTGGCGCTCCAACCCCAGCGACATCAACGTGTGTCGGATGAAGGGCAAGCAGGAGGTAAGTGGGCCCTGGCCGCGCCTCCAACCACGCCCCAATCCGTCCTGGCCACCCCCCAGGGCAAATCTTCTGCTTTCATTCTAAGCCAGGGCCCTGGTGTTGCCCTGGCTACTCCGAGAGCCTGGCCACACCCCCAAGGTGGTCCTCAGTCGTGGCCGTGCCCTTAGCCCTCGTCTTGCCATAGCTCCACCCCGTCAAGTGCCCTATTTCCCTGTCTGGGCCCCTCCCTTAGTCATGGCCTCGCCCCCAGCCGAGTCCTAGTTTAGCCCCCTGATTTTGCCGTGCCCACATCCCTGGCCCCTCCTTGCAGGCCCCGCCTCTTTCCTGACCCCGCCCACACCCGTGACCACACCCACCCTGGCTTCTCTCTTCCCGCCGCCCCAATCCAGGGCGAGTGTCGAAATTTTGTAAAGGTGCTTCTACTTCGGGACGAATCCACCCTCTTCGTGTGTGGTTCCAATGCCTTCAACCCCGTGTGTGCCAACTACAGCGTGAGTCGTCGCTCTTCGAAGCCGTGACTGCCCCAGGTTCAACCTCCACGCCTTTGCTCACTGGCCCTCCACTGGTCATGCCCTATCCCCAGGCCACATCATCTCCTACAGGAAGCCTTACTGGATACGCCCTCCCAGACCCCTCACCCGGAGCTCCAGAGCAGGCTTCCAAAGGAGGCCTGTACAGGCTGCAGCAACTTAAACTACAAACCAGTTATAGGATGAATTAGGATCGATTCAGACTCGTTTATTACAGATCAGTAAATTGAGTCCCAGAGAGGTTAAATGACTGACCAAGTCACACAACATCCAAGGTGGCGCCAGGAGTCCCCTTGGAGGGGGTGGCTGGGGGAGCCAGGGGCTGCTAGGTATAGACAGGAGCTCTGTCACTCAGTCCCTGTCCCCCCCGCAGATGGACACACTGCAGCCCCTCGGGGACAACATCAGCGGCATGGCCCGCTGCCCATACGACCCCAAACACGCCAATGTTGCCCTCTTCTCTGGTGAGTGCCCCCAACTCTGACCATCTGATGGGGCCCCAGTCCACAGCAAGACATGGCATTTTCCACTCTTGGGGTCAGGTCATTTAGAAGATGGCTGGGAGACCATCTCTCCAGCTATGAAACAGGCAGAATCTCAAGGGCAGGGCTCAGCCGAGGTTGGGGGATCAGCCTGACGTCGGGGCCTCGGCAGGGTTGGGGCTCAGCCTGGGGCTTAGGGCTCACTTAGGCTCAGGGCTCAGTCTTGAAGTCAAGTTTTGACCTACCCAGCCTCCGGCCTCTATGATCTAATCTCTCACCTGCCTCCCCCTGACTCACCCCCATCCAGAAGGGATGCTCTTCACAGCCACCGTTACCGACTTCCTAGCCATCGACGCCGTCATCTACCGCAGCCTCGGGGACCGGCCCACTCTGCGCACCGTGAAACACGACTCCAAGTGGTTCAAAGGTGGGGCGATAGGGGCAGACCTGGTAGGGCTGACATTCATCAAATTCCCCCACCAGAATAACAGTCCCAGAGGAGACAGGCAGGGAGCTCCCATCTCATCTTTGGAACCTACTAGCCTCTTTGAAGATAAAGTTAGAGGAAAGATTTAAGTTGGATCTAAAGTAGAACCTGCTGGAAATGGGTGGCTTAGTAACCTGAAATGGAACAGCATGAGCGGTATGGTAGGAGCTCAGCTTAACACATGAAGGAGGAAGGTGACAAAACAGTAGACGTTGCTGTCTGTGGAAAGAAGACGAGGTGATTTTAGGATTCTGACACCTACTCCCTCCAAAAGACCCCCAGAACTTTGGTCTCTTTTATTTTGCCTGGGTAATCAGCTTATGTTCCCCCCCTTCATTGTAAAAGCAGCCACCTAGGCTACTGTGTTCCCAGCCCCAGAAACTCCCTTTCTCCTGTCACGGGCTGAGTTCCGACCCCTCGTCTCCTACAGAGCCCTACTTTGTCCACGTGGTGGAGTGGGGCAGCCACATCTACTTTTTCTTCCGGGAGATCGCAATGGAGTTTAACTACCTGGAAAAGGTAGGGCCCTATTTCCCCTCCCAAAGAGGCCCAGGCAGTGGGGCATGCAGCTGAGAGGCTCTGATCTCGGGAAGTGGGGAGCAGAGGTGGTTCCATGAAACTCCACCTGGGGCGAGAGGGTCCCTCTGGTCCTCAGGGCCCTCCACTCTAGCCGGGTCCAGGCCCCTGGGGCTTGAAAACATTTCTGGAGCAGCCCTGGGTGAGGGTCCCGGGTCTGAAGTCAGATACACCCCTGATTCCAGTCCCAGTGCCGTTGCTGTTCACCTGTCCACCCACCCATCTACCATCATTTATCCATCCTTCCTCAACGGCCCATCTGTCTGCCCACTCACTCTCCCACTCAGCCGCCCTCTCACCTACCCACCTATCTGTTCTTCAGCCCACCCACACTTCCAATCAAACCACTTATCTATCCATCCGCCCACCCCCTGACTCAGCCATCCTCCATCCATCCGTCCACTCATCTACCCTTCCATGCACCTATATATCCATCCACCCACCTCCCACTCGTTGACTTCTTTATCCATTCATACACCTACCTGTCCATTCATTCATACACCTAACCATCCATTGAGCTATCCATCTACCATCCAGCTCTCCACCTACCTGCCCACCCCTCTATAATCCAATCATCTATCCCATCTCCTCCTCATCACCTGCTCATCCACTCCATTCAACCTTCTCTCCACCCATGGATCCACCCATCCACTGATCTGTCATTACCTCCTTCATCTGTCTTTCCATTCAGCCATTCAGCCATTCCTCTACCCATCTCTCCACCCATCCACACTCATATCCATCTGTCCACCCATCCATCCTTTCATCCATCCATCCACCCACCCATTCATCTACCCATCTATCCATTCATGCAGACTCACAGCCATTTACTCATCCGACCGTCCAGCCAGCCACCCATCCATCCACACACCCATTCATCCATCAGTTGATTACCTCCTTCTTCCTTATCTTCACTGTCCATCACTGTGTCCTTCCAATTCATCCATCCGTCCACTGATCCATCCATACATCCATCCCATCCCTCAATGCACGGAGACATTTAAGTGCACAGACTGCCACTTACCACTAGTGTGACCTTGGGCCTCGGTCACTTTCCTTTTGCTGTGCCTCAGTTTCCCCTCTGTACCCCGGGGATATCAGTAGGCCCTCCTCTGTAGAGCTTTGGGAGGAACGTGAGAGATGAGGAGGATAAAGTGCCTGGTACTTAATGAGTCATCTGTAAGTGGAAGCGATGATGATTATGCTTGTCGTGGTGACCGTGATCATCGTCATCCCCACATTTCGCTGGGGAATCTGGTGCTCAGGGGGCTAAGGTGACTGGCTGGGGCACCCACAGTGACCCAGGGCCAGGCTCCTGCATCCCATCCTGGGTAGCGGGCAGTGCGACCTGCGGGCAGGCCTTGCAGAACACAGGGCTCAGCCCCCGCCCTTCCCCCCCGCCTGCTGATGTGCCAGGTGGTGGTGTCCCGTGTGGCCCGGGTGTGCAAGAATGACGTGGGCGGCTCCCCTCGCGTGCTGGAGAAGCAGTGGACATCGTTCCTGAAGGCACGGCTCAACTGCTCGGTGCCAGGGGACTCCCACTTCTACTTCAACGTGCTGCGGGCCGTCACGGGCGTGGTCAGCCTGGGGGGCCGGCCCGTGGTCCTTGCTGTTTTTTCCACGCCCAGCAACAGGTCAGCGGGCACCGTCGGGAGCAGACTGGGAGCACCGGGCGGGCATAGGTGGAGAGTTCCCATGTTACCTCACCACATATCCCCTGGGTCCTGCACTGGGCAAGATTCGACTCCCGGGAAGCCTCGGTCCCAGGCCAGGGGGCACCAAGCCAGACACTGACCCTCCGAGGCCCTTTGGCCAGAACTTGGCAGATGGGGGCGGGGGGGGCATCCCCATCCTCTGCCTTTGGAGGAGGGGTCGGGGAGGGCTTTCTGGAGGAGGCATCAATGGTTGTGAGATGGAAGAAGCGGGAAGAGCATTCCAAGTTGGAAGAACAGCCTGTGCAAAAGCCCTGAGGCTGCAATGAGCTTGCTATGTTTAAACCATAGGGAGGAGGCCCGTGTGGCTGGCTTGGAGGGAAGCAAGGGGGAGAGCAGAGGATATGAGGGCAGGGAGGTGATGGGCTGTGGGGAGGAGCCTGGATTTTATCCTGAGAGCACCAGGGAGCCATGGGAGAGTAAGGAGCAGAAGAGGGACCAGGTCAGGTTTGCATTTTTGGAAAACTCCCTGGGGAATGGGTTGAAAGGGAGCAAGGGTGGAACTTGGGAGACATCACTGCTGCCTTTCATCTGCCCCCACCCACAGCATCCCCGGCTCGGCCGTCTGCGCCTTTGACATGACACAGGTGGCTGCCGTGTTTGAGGGCCGCTTCCGTGAGCAGAAGTCCCCTGAGTCCATCTGGACACCCGTGCCGGAGGACCAGGTGCCACGGCCCCGGTGAGAGCCCCCTCGACCCTGAGACAGGTGCCTGGGTAGGATCCTGACCCTGGACCAAGGGCTTGGACTTCCAGGCAGTTAGTTATTTCAATAGCTGTTGCCGAGTTCAGCTGTACCCATTATGCAGGTGGGGAAAACCGAGGCCCTTTGGGCAGGGCAGCAGGTCCCCTGGTGAATCAGAGCCCCTGTGTGGGGGCCTCCATGTCCACCCTGACCACCCCCTCGTCCCCACCCAGGCCCGGGTGCTGTGCAGCTCCCGGCATGCAGTACAATGCCTCCAGCGCCTTCCCGGACGAGATCCTCAACTTCGTCAAGACACACCCCCTGATGGATGAGGCAGTGCCCTCACTGGGCCACGCACCCTGGATTGTTCGGACTCTGATGCGGTCAGTCCCTACACGGGGCCGGGGTCCTGGTGGCCGGGCTGGGTGGGAAGGAGAGCCCTGGCCAGGGTGGTGGGAAAGGAGGGAGGCACAGGGCCAACTTCGGACACGAGGGGGAAGCCGGACACTCAAGACAGCTGGGCATGAGGCTCCAGGGATGCCCAGAAAGAGGGAGAAACAGAGAGAGGAAGAGAGAGACCATCTGACACAAAAAGATGGAGGGAGACAGGGAGAGAGACAGGCAGGCCCAGGTAGGAGTTGGGTTTGGGGGTGTGTTTCTCTCCATGATGTGCCCCCTTGGAGCCACGCCCATGTCCACCTTGCCGGGCGTGGGTGGTGTCTCTGAGTGCGCCCAGGACCCCAGGGGGCTGGGAGGCAGCCTGACCTCTGCCCAACCCTGGCCCCAGGTACCAGCTGACGCGAGTGGCCGTGGACGTGGGCGCCGGCCCCTGGGGCAACCAGACTGTCGTCTTCCTGGGTTCTGAGGCGGGCACTGTCCTCAAGTTCCTTGTCTGGCCCAACGCCAGTGCCTCGGGCACCACCGGGCCCAGTGTCTTCCTGGAGGAGTTTGAGACTTACCGGCCGGACAGGTGAGGCCGGGCAGAGGTCAAGGGACAGGGCCAGTGGGCAGGGAGATAGGGCGTGCCCCTTGAGTCTTATCAATCTGCTCACCCCCAGGTGTGGACGCTCTGGGGGTGGCGAGACAGGGCAGCGGCTGCTGAGCCTGGAGCTGGATGCGGCCTCGGGTGGCCTGCTGGCGGCCTTCCCCCGCTGTGTGGTCCGAGTGCCCGTGGCGCGCTGCCAGCAACACTCAGGATGCATGAAGTGAGTACTCCTGGGCCAGCTGCGGGCAGGGGAAGCGAGGGGAGGTGAGCACAGGAAGAGGGAGAGAGTCAAGTTCAAGTCCAGGCCCCAACAGCATCCTGACTCACTGAACCACGAGCAGGGCAGCGGGCAGAACATGTGCAAAGGCCCTGGGGCAGGACCGGGCCTGGTGTGTTGGCGGAACAGAGAGGGGGCCTGTATAGCTGGAACAAAATGAGCGAGGGGGAGAGAGGGAGGAGGAGAGGTCAGGGAGGGGACGGGGCCGGGGGTAGGTCGTGCAGGGTCTGTGGGCTGTGGGGAGTACTTGGGCTCCTTCCCCCACCCCTGGAGTGAGGTGGGAGCCCTGGAGGTCTATGGGCAGAGCAGGATGGGATGCGATTGACATTTCTAAGAGCACCAGGAGCAGAAGCTGGGGACCAGGGAGACAGCTGTTTGTCTGCCTCTAAAATGGGTGGGAGGGACTTCCCTGGGGGTCCAGTGGTTAAGACTCCGCGTTTCCACTGCAGGGGGCATGGGTTCGACCCCTGGTCGGGGAACTAAGATCCCACGTGCCGCGTGGCACAGCCAAAAAAACAAATAAAATAAATAAAATGGGTGGGAAGATCACATGCAGATAAAACACTGGCACATCTCTGGACTCACAGTGTGCCCTCCACACACTGGAGAGCACCTGACCCTGTGCCCGCCGACTTGGCAATAATGATGCCATAGCACACACCCAAAGCACAGACTCAGGGGCAAGCCTGCCTGGGCTCCAACCCTGGCTCTGTCCCTTGGGCAAAAGTAAACTTTCCTGAGCCTCAGTTTTCTCATCTGTAAAATGGGGAAGAAATAGCCCCCACCGCTAAGACGTACCTTGGGAACTCCCAGAGTTGACAGTAAGAGGTGCCTCAGAAGGGGCTGTGGTTGATCTGCCCTCCGGGTCCCTTGTCTGCTCCAGGAACTGTATTGGCAGTCAGGACCCCTACTGCGGCTGGGCCCCGGATGGCTCCTGCATCTTCCTCAGCCCTGGCACCAGGTACTGGGGACGAGGGAGGTGGGGGGCGGGTATGTGACCCACGTGATGATCGGGAGTCCCCTCCCCCAACCACAGCTTTGTGCGAGAGGTTTCTGCTGACTGCGCCTCTCTGCCCCCCTGCCCTCATCAGAGCCACCTTTGAGCAGGACGTGTCCGGGGCCAGCACCTCAGGCTTAGGGGACTGCACAGGTGAGCGGGGGAGAGGGGAGGAGGCCTGGGAACTCGGAGTCCTGG
>NW_020173270.1:4580670-4580906 GCF_003031525.2 Neophocaena asiaeorientalis asiaeorientalis
GGGGCGGTACTGGCTACCGTCAGGGCTTGGGAAGGGGAGGGGGCCCCACTTCCAGGTAGGGAGGTGGGAAAAGGACCGACAGATGGCGAGGGGGCGCTGGGGACCGCAGAGAGAGAGGCCAGGAGACAGATGGGCAGACAAACTTTAAGACAGATGCCAGGGGACAAAGAGGTGGGCAGACGGGCGTTGAAAGGGTCAGAGAGGCGCCACGAAGCAGAGAAGCAGACAGACGCTGA
>NW_020173270.1:4580971-4614814 GCF_003031525.2 Neophocaena asiaeorientalis asiaeorientalis
CCTGGCATGTATGTATGTATGTATGTATGTGTGTGTGTGTGTGTGCGCGCGTGCATGCCGTGTCCGTGTGCAAGGGGCTGGGAAGAGGAGGGAGGCGTGCGCGTGTGCCCGCGGGCTGCTGCGGCGTGTGCGTGGGGGCGGCCACGTGCGGTGTGTGTGTCTGTGTGCGAGCGCGGAGGCCCCAGCGGCCTGGGCGTTGGCTGAGCCGACGCCGGGGCTTCCAGAAAGCCGGGGGCCTCCGAGGTGCCGGTTAGGAGTTTGAGGGGTGATGAGGAAGGGGTTTCAGGCAGGGGGTCAGGACGGCCTGCCCAGAAGTCGTATTGGCGGCTAAGGGCTCGGGGGGTCTGGGAGATGGCGAAGGCGGGCGGGCCCCCCTGTAAATATGGCCCCAGGGTGGTCAGAGGGTCCCATGCCACCCATCCTCTGTGACCTCCCCCTTGACCTCCAGCTGACCATGCATGCCAGCTGAGTGGCCAGCTGAGAGTCCTGGACCCTCTCTGGAGTTTGCCTCCCCCAACCCCCTGTCAATAAAACTGTTTACAACCACCGGCCCCCAAGGCTCTGGGTCTGCTCTGTCTCCTGGGGGTGGGACTTGGACAGTGGCCTGGCCTGGCCTGGCCTCGGGCAGTTGGGAGCACCTGGGAGAGTCCTGGCCGGGTCACTGCAGCAAACAGAATAATGGGGAGCTGGTGTGGAAATGTGGAGAGTCGCGGGGGACCCAGTCTTCATCTGGATGGGGGCCAGTCTCTGGTCCTTCCGCAAAAATTTATTATGCATCTACCGTGTGGAGACAAAGACCCCTGTCCTCATGGAGTTCGCAGCCTAATGGGGAAGACCAACCACATAAAAGCAAATTAGGACTTGATTTGAATTAGGGATATGTGTAATGAAGAAAAAGCCAGATAATGTGTTAGGTAGGGAGTGATTGTGTATGGTGGGGGGGGAGTTGAGGAGAGCCTGCCAGAGGAGGTGACATGTAAGCTGAAATAAGATGGGCTAGAAGGAGCAGCTGTGGGGAGATGTGCAGAGTGTTCTAGGCAGAGGGAACAGCCAGTGCAAAGGCCCTGCGGTAGGTAGGAAGCTTGGAGGAGGGCCCAGGCCATTAGTATGCCTGGAGCAGCCACACTAGGTGAGTGAAAGGCGAGCAGCTGGAGATAAGGAGGGAGAGGAGCACAGGGCCCCAGGCAGGCAGGGCCTCACCAGTGAGGAGTACAAATTTTTTTTTTTAATTGTGGTAAATAACATATACGATCAAATTTACCACTTGAACCATTTTTAAGTGCACAGCTCAGTGGCATTAAGCACACTCACACTGTTGGACAACCATCCCCACCATCATCTCCAGAACTTTCTCATCTTCCCAAACTGAAACTCTGTCCCCATGAAACACTAACTCCCCACTCCCTGCTCCCTCCAGCCTTATGAATTTTAAGTGGGACAGGAAGCCATCAGAGAGTTTTAAGCAGGGGACATGATCTGATTTCACTTTAAGAGATCACTTTATGTCACTACAATTCACAACTCTTCTGGCCCATGTCGATTAAGCGCCTACTGTGTGCTGGGCTCTGGGGATAGAACAATGAACAGGACAGAACCCCTGTCCACCGCTTATCCTGGGGAGACTGATTGAAACAAAGAAACACAAAACACCATGATGGCATCTAGCAGCTCCTCCTGTACCTGCGTGTCTGTTTTTTCAGCTTGATTGAAATATATTTGACATATAAGATTGTGTAGGTTTCTGGTGCATATCTTGATGATATGTTTGATATATATCGTAAGATAATTATCACAATAAGCTTGACACATCCATTACTTCACACAGTTACTTTGTGTGTGTGTGGTAAGAACACTTAAGACCTACTCTCTTAGCATCTTTCAAGTATACTGTACAGTCTTGTTAACGAATCACCACGCTGTACATTACATCCTCAGGACTTATGCATCTTATAGCTGGGAGTCTATATCCTTTGACCAGCATCTCTCCCTTTCCCTCACCGCCCCCCCCCCCCCTGACAACCACCATTCTACTCTTGGTTTCTATGAATTTGGTTATTTTACATAACTGAGATCACTCAGTATTTGTCTTTCTCTGCCTGACTTATTTCACTTAGCATAATGCCCTCAAGTGTCATCCATGTTGTCCCAAACGGGCAGGATTTGCTTCCTCGTTATGGCTGAATTATATTCCATTATGCATATATACACCACATCTTTATCCATGCATCTGTGAATGGATACTTAGGTTGTTTCCATGTCTTGGCTATTGTGAATAGTGCTGTAATGAACACGGGAGGGCAGATATCTCTTCAAGATACTGGTTTCATTTCTTCTGGATACATACCCAGAAGTGAGATTGCCAGATCATATGGTAGTTCTATTTTTAATTTTTTTTTTGAGGAAACTCCCTACTGCACCAATTTACATTCCCACCAGCAGTGCACAAGGGTTCCCCTTTCTCCACACCCTCACAACACTTCTTATCTCGTCTTTTTGATGAAGCCATTCTAACAGGTGTGGGTGACATCTCGTTGTGGTTTTGACTTGCATTCTCCTGACGATTAGGGATGTCAAGCACCTGTTCATGTACCTGTTGGCCATTTGTATGTCTTTGGAAAAACGTCTACTCAGGTCCTTTTCCTGTTTGTGTGTGTGTCTGTTTCTGTGTGTCCATCTCTGCAGATATGTTGTTCTCTCCTGTGTGTCCTGCCCTGTCTGTGTCTCTGGGTCTATGTGTTTTTCCCTGTCTCTTGGTCACTATGTACGTCCGTGTATTTCACGCAGGTGGTTATCTGTCTTTCTTTATCTGTGCCGGTCTATGCCAGCCTGTGTGTTTCCCTCTCAGCCTGTATGTCCACTAAGACAGAACGCCTAGTCATCCTCACAGCTGAATAGGGACAAAACCCTTCAGAGATTGGGCTGGGAAAAAGAGGCCATAGCCAGGCATGCGGATAAGGATAATACATCACACCTGAATGTTTAGAACTCAACAAGAATTTAAGCACTGAATAGCCAAACCTGTGAGATGCAGTCAGACAGTTCTCAGAGGGAAGTGTGAGGCTTCAGATGCACTTATTAGGAGATGAGAAAAGTCCAAAACAAATAGCACATCAGCTTCAGCTGAAGAAAGAAAGAATGGAAGGTGCTCTCGGAGACCGAGTTCAGCTTCACAGATAGGAAACTGCGGCCAAGAAAAGTTAAGCCACTTGCCCAAGTTCACAAAACACAGCAGTCACAGGAGAGCTGGGATTCAGAACCAGGTTTAGTCCCTCCCAGACCATTGTTCAAAGACTGTGGAGACTTTTAGCATCACTTGCTTTTGAATTCTCTTTTTAAAAATTATTTTACTAAAAAAATATAAGAATATGTTATGAATATAAGACAAGTGTTTTTTTGTTCTCTTCACTGAGCTTCCTGGTTGCTCAAATTTATTATAAATAGTACCTCTTGCTCAAAGAGTTGTCCCCATCTCCCAGGACAGACTGGCGCCTTACAAACTTGACCCTTGATTCCTAGATTGGGGAAAGTGGGGACTCAGCCTCAGAGACTCTTGGGTACCCACTCCCCAAAAGCAGGACTCAGGGAAAAGAAAAACTAGGTAGAAACAGGGTCGAGAAGGCGGTGGGCAGCCCACCTTCTGTCCTCCCTCTGCCAGGAAGCAATTTTGCAATCCTGACCCCTCCCTTTCCCCTGCCTGGCTCAGGCCCAGCCACTAACGGGAACAGGATGTGGGTGGAGACTTCCCAATGGCTGGTGCCCCTGTCCCCAGCCCAGGCAGGTATAAGGCCACCTTGCCAGACCAAGGGAACCTGGATGGAAAAGAGAGAGGCCGCCATGTCCTCTTGGAGCCTAGGGCGAAAACAGAGGTAGGTCCCCACCCTGCCCACCCTGGGCAGGCCCCGGACACCAGGCAGTGCAGAGATCCATGGACATTCCGTCTGACCCACTGAAGTCACGGGGCCAGACGTAGGCCTGCAGGCTGGAACAGACTGACACTCAGGCTACGTCTATGGACAGACTCATTCCCATACACACACTCCCTGCAGAAGGCCCAGGTGGTCCATGGGCTGTAGTAACCAAGGATGTTCAGGTGGTCTCTAGGGCTGCTGGGCTAGGGCATTACTGCTGGAGGGACCGGGAGGAACAGAAGCCCCAGCTCTCGAAGGGTTCCAGTACCAACTGTAAATCTCGCCATCCCAAAACCAAATGCCTCCCTCCAGACCTGTACGAGGCAGGATGCACTTTTCATGCTCAGAGTCCCGTCTGTATCTGGAGTCCAGAACTTTGGAGCAAGATGGGGCTGGGCACAGATAACCTAGACAGGGCTAGACAGAAAGAGGAGCAGCCCAGATGGGGGAAACTGAGAATTCTGCTTGGGAGGGTCAGAGAAACCTTTGTGGAAAGGGGGCCATTGGAGCTGGGGTTTTGCAGGACGAGTAAGAGTTCATAGGCTCTGCCTTCAAAACGTGGAGCCAGGGAGACAAGAAATGACCCAGAAAACAAGTGAGAGCAGAGGAAATTAGCAAGTTGGACTGCAAATAATTAATAGTCCATTGGGGCTGGGCTGACAATGGGGAAGGGTAGTATGTAGCGGTCAGACTAAGAAACTCAGGTTTCATAGAATTCTTCCTGGAACAGGAGCTACTTCTGGCAGCTGTGTGTGTGGGGGTGGGGTGTTGAGGGTGGAAGCCAGGAGAGGAGGAGGAGGGGACTACTACACTAGTCCAGGCCAGCAATGAGGCCGGGTGAAAGTAGAGGTGGGAAGAAGCGGGCAGATTCTGGGTATATTTTCACTTTGCTGGGTATATAATATCATTTTTTTGACTTATTAAGCACTTTCTGTCATTGCCTGCAGCCCAGTGGGCTGGGACTCCCATCTTTCTAGAATCCTCTTCCTGCTGCTGTTATTTGTGGTCTCAGCCCAGGGGGTCACCCCAAATCCAGACGCCTGCCTGGTGTCCCACTCGGGTAACGGCAGCTCCATCTCCTGCCAACCACCTGCCAGACTCCCCCACTACTTCCCAGCTGACACCGTCTACCTGGCCGTGGAGTTCTTCAACCTGACTCAGCTGCCTGCCAACACCCTCCAGGGCATCCCTAACCTCCAGGAACTGCACCTTTCCAGCAACCAGCTGGAGGACCTCTCCGCCAAGTTCCTGCTGCCTGTACCTCAGCTAAAGGTGCTTGATCTGACCCGCAACGCCCTGACCCGGCTGCCTCCTGGCCTCTTCCAGGTCTCAGCTGCCCTCCACACCCTGGTGCTGAAGGAAAACCAGCTGAAAGTTCTGGAGGCCTCGTGGCTGCACAGCCTGAAAGCCCTGCGGCATCTGGACCTATCCGGGAACCAGCTCCAGACACTGCCCCCTGGGCTGCTGGCCAATTTCACCGACCTGCTCATCCTTGACCTTGGCAATAACCAGCTGCAGACTTTGCCCCCTGACCTTTTGAGCGGCCCCTTGAGGTTGGAACGGCTGCACCTCGAGGGCAATAGGTTGCAGGAGCTCGGAAAGGGCCTCCTGGCGCACCAGCCAAAACTGCGCTACCTCTTCCTGAACGACAACAGGCTGGCCACGGTGGCAGCCGGCGCCTTCCGAGGTCTGCAGAAGCTGGACATGCTGGACCTCTCCAACAACTTGCTGACCACGGTGCCTGAGGGGCTCTGGATGTCCTTGGGGAAGGCTGCCAGGAACATGAAGGACGGCTTTGACCTCTCAGGTAATCCCTGGATCTGCGACCGGAAACTGGACGACCTCTTTGAGTGGCTGGTGGCCAACGAAGGCAAGATGTTCTTCCGCAATGACACACGCTGTGCTGGCCCTAAAGCCTTGAAGGGCCAGATGCTCCTAGTGGTGGCCAGGTCCCCTTGAAGCCTGGGGCTGGGGGGGAGGGGTGGAGAGGCAAGGCTTGGCAGGATGCCGCAACCCCACTTAGCAAATAATCCCACCTTCTAAGGGTGAGGCTGGGATTCCCATGGTTGCTGGGACCTGTTTCGCCCACGTTGCCCCAAACACACCTCGGGCTCTTCCTGCTTCCTTGCCTCTGCTCAAGCTGTATCCTCTTCCAGAAATCTCTTTCCCCTGTTTCCCGGGTCTCTTGGTCTCTGGCTCCTCCAACCTGTCCTGGACACACTGAGGTTGGCTCAATCTGGCTCTGTCTCCCCCAGTTTCAGGGGTTCTCTGAGTGCAGGGCCTGGGGCTGGGTTCCCTCTTACTCGGCATCACTCGGTTTGAGGTCAGACTGGAAGGGGTTAATAAATAACTGTTGAACAGAATTGGATGTATTTGCTGTGTTCCTTGCATTCTCCCAAGGCGAATTCCTAGGTCTCCAGAATGAAGTAGAAGGAAAGGAGAGGCATGCCATGAAATCCCAAATCGATAGCAGTTGGGATCTGACGGCTGTGTCTGCTCCTCCCCCTTTCCCCATCCTTGGATTTAACTGGTAATAAAACCCTGACCATTGCCCAAGGTGTTGTTTTACCAGTGGATTCCTTCCAGAGCTTGTGTCCTGGGGAAGGTTTAAATTAAACCAGATTGCTTCAGGGCTCCAAACAATTTTTCATGCTGGCCTGTGATAACCAGGGGAGCAGCTGCCCAGGACAAGCATGGGCAGGCTGGATGGGGCTGAACAGCTAGGCAGAGGCCCTGGGGGCTGTGTTTTCACAGCTCCAGAACCTCGGGGCCACCTTCCAACACAATGTTGGGCATGGTGGGGGTCGAGGTCAGACTGGGGGGACCCTGGGATGTTTGGGGCATGCTCGGTTTTTGCAGCTCCCTGGAAGGAGGGTCATGCCCACGTTGGTGGTCATTCCAGGTGTGGTGATGAAAGCCAGGGTTCTGCAGTCTGGCAGAGCTGTGTTTGAATCACATTCCTCAATCGCTAGGCGACCCAGGGCAAGTGGTTTAAGTACTCTGATCCTCACTTTGCTCATCTGTAAAATGGGGATCCAAGTGAATGGGCCGGCCTGTCTTCCGGCTTAGTTAAGCGGCAGGTTTTAAAAAGTAAAAAGAAAGACCGTAAAAAAAAAAAAAGAAAAGAAAGACCGTGAGGACTTGCCCAAGGTCACTGGGCGAAGCGGTGGGGGGCTGTGATCGCTCTCCACCGTCTCTGCGGCAACAGCAGTGAGGGTGACAGGTGGTCAAACTTAGCCAAGGAAAGTAACTCAATCCTTGGCATAGAGCGTCCCCAAGTTGCTATAGCAACCGCGGGGCGCTCTGGGAGCCCCTGGGTAGGGCGAGGGGCCCCGGAGCCCCGCCCAGGGCACGCCCCCTCAGGCCTCTCCCTATTGGTCGGTCCCCGAAGGTCCCGCCCCCCAAGTCACTATAAGGGGGGCGGGGAAGGCTGGGGTCAGAGAGTGGAGTAGTGTGTGACAGGCCGGAGCAGGTGGCTGAGACCCTTGGCCCAGTTGGCAAAAGCTCAGGACCCAGTTGGGAGAGGACTGGGGTTCTGAGGGCGCTGGGTGCGGACGGGGGAAGAACTGCAGACGGGGAGTCTGAGGTCGAAGTCCCGCTCTGAGTCTACTTAGCTGAGTGACCTTGGGCCCACCATGGACCTACTGTCTGTCTCAGTTTCCCTGTATATCAAACTGGACTGTGGGTTTACTGGGATTCTGCGGCAACCACCTGCACCCCCGCAGGGGGCTGCTTGCACGGTTCCATCCCGGGCCAGGGCAACAGGGATCTTCCCTAACTGCAACGGAGGCAACAGCCCACACAGGTGAAGGCATTTGCCCAAAGTCACACAGCAGGTAATGGTCAGACTCGAACTCAGGTGTCTCTTCTGCCCAGAGCCCATGCTTTGGATCACTGCAGGGCCTCCACTTTGTCCGAGGTTCTCTACTATGCACCTGCTGTGTGCAGACCCCTGTGCATGCATTGTCCCTGGAAAGGGCGCTCTGAGGTAGGCATTATCATTACCTCATTTTGCATATGAGGAAACTGAGGCCCCAAGAGGGAAGGAGACTTGACCAGGTCACCAAGCCCAGCCAGACAGAACCCAGGGCCTGGGTGGGAGCCGGGAGGGCTGGCGTGCAAGGGCCCATCACTCTGTCCTGCCCCCAGGGTGACCCTGTTTGCAGTCGGTATGTCAGAAGACGAGGCGGCTCAGGCCCCCAGACCCAGCTTGTGGGAACAGGACCAGCAGGTAAGGGGCTGCACCTCCCATGGAGCTCAGCACGGGAGGAGGGGGTGGGCAGTCCCTCCTGGGACAGTTTCAGACTGGGTCCCCCTGCCCTTGCTTCGAGCACCTTACTCTGAGGGCATTTTGGAGCGTGGTTGGGGGAGGCACATTCCACCCATTTCCCAGAGGGGCAAAGTGAGGCTCAGGGAAGGGTGTGTCTCTGGGGTGTGTCTCTCCAGACACTCTCAGCCAGCTTACCTGGCCTCTGCCCAACTCTCTCCCACTCCCATCTCTGGGTCTCTACCTGTATCTCTCTGTTTCTGTGTCCACCATCATGGCACTCTTAACAACAGCAATAATAATAGCAATCACGGCCTATACTCTGCATCATTCACTGTTCCGAGCGCTTCACATATTGTACTCCTTGAATCCCCATCACAGCCCTAGAAACCCAGTTTACAGATAGGGAGACTGAGGCACAGAGCAGTTCACGCACTTGCCCAAGCTCACACAGCTTGGAAGTGGAGAACCAGAACTGAACGCAGGTGGTCTTGCTCCAGAGGCTGTGCCCTTAATGACCAGACACTAATGGCTCTCCCTCTTCCCTCAAGGAGGCTGAGTCTTTCAGAACCGGTCCCGCTCTGTGTATGCTCTTGAGAACAGGAGCTCTAGGCGCACCTCGGTGTGGGTGTCCATTGCCTGCGCGCAGCTGCGCTCAATATACGTCCCCCCCACCCCTCTCACCTGCCCCTCGTCCCAGCCCAGAGAGGGTGAGTGGGCTCTCTAGCATGTGGCTGAGCTCCCCCCTCCACCTGGGACCCCTCTGACGCCACCCCTTCCTGCAGAACGTGGTGCAGCGTGTGGCGGCCCTGCCCCTGGTCAGGGCCACGTGCACCGCAGTCTCCGATGCTTACAGCGCCGCCAAGGACAGGCACCCGCTGCTGGGCTCCGCCTGCCGCCTGGCTGAGCACTGCATGTGTGGCCTGACCACGCGTGCCCTGGACCACGCCCAGCCGCTGCTCAGCCACCTGCAGCCCCAGCGTGAGTCCCCCTGGCCAGAGTCCTGGGTCCTGTGGTTTGCCCCACTGCCCCACCCTCTCATGCTCCATCTGCATGACAGCTGCTGCAGTGGACCCCCTGAGACGGGTGTCCCTCTGCAGTCTCACCTATGCTGTGTGCCTTTACTCTGTCCACCTGCCTGTCCCCCATCCACCTGTGTCATCCCCTCTCTTGGTCCTTCCGCCTGTGCCATCTCACCCTCCATTCTCCGCCTGTCCCGTCCCCCATTCTACCTGCATCCCTCGTGCCCTCTGTCTCTGCTTATTGTCCTTCTGTAGTTTGATCACCTGCCCGTTTGCCCTTAGCTGTTTCCTTGGGCGCCCCCCCTCCTTTTGTCCCCATCTTGTCTGTCTCACTGTCCTCCTCCCTTTGGCTAGCCTGATATGCCTTGGGTCCCTTTGCTTGCCCAATCTCCCTCCCCTGTCTGCCCCTTCCTCCACCCGTCCTGAGCCTGTGACCAGCTCAGGGGGTCCAACCTAGCAGTGGGGTTGGGGGACAGAGAGACCCTCGGCCTCGCATCTGACCGAGGAAGGGGATCACCTGAGGGTCCCAGCCCAGGGCCTCGCCTGCCTCCTTCTCAGCCTGCTTGTGTGACCTTGAGCCTGCTCGCTGGGGCGTCTGAGCTGGACATGGGTGAGGAGTCACCTTGGTGCTGGCAGCAGTGGTGGCAGGGCGGAGGTGGGAAGGGCAGAGAGACAGGGTCCAGCCTGGTGGTTCACCCACACAGTCAGGGTCCCGGCCCCTTGCAGGGGGCCAGTCAGGTGCCCCCTCTGTCTTTCCCTCCGTGTGTGTGTGTGTGTGTATGTCTCCTTTTTTCTCTGCCTCTCCCTCCAGCATCCCCTCCCTCTATGTCCCTGTGTCCCTCTCTCCCTTGACATCTCCCCAATTCTCGCTCGCTGCCTCTCTGTCTCCAGTGGCCACAGTGAACGATCTCGCCTGCAGGGGCCTGGACAAGCTCGGGGAGAAGCTGCCCTTTCTCCAGCAACCTTCAGAGACGGTACCCAGCACCACCAGATGGTGGGGAAGCTGTAGGGGGTGGAGGTGGCAGCGAGAAACGCAGCCTGAACACCTGGGCCAGCTGGACTCCGGGACCCAGTCAGGCTTTGGTCAACTGGAACAAAACAGCCACCAGATGAAAATAATTGACACTCGTGTTTACTGAGCACATAATATGTGCCAGCTGGTGCTGGGGATCCCTTCAGCCCCCTGAGGAAGATTTGATTTTCCTCCATTTTATAAGAGGGGAAATTGTGGCCCAGAGCCAAACAGGGGCCAGGGGTCCTTGCCTCGCAGCCTCAGGGAGCTGGGGGCAGGGGAAGGGAGCCGGAGACCTACAGCAACTGGAGCTGGGCCCCTTCCGCCAGGTGGTGACCTCGGCCAAGGACGTGGTGGCTAGTGGCGTGACAGGCATGGTAGGCCTGGCTCGGCAAGGCCGCCGCTGGAGTGTGGAGCTGAAACGATCCATGAGCCACGCCGTGGACGTAGTGCTGGGCAAGTCAGAGGAGCTGGTGGACCACTTTCTGCCCATGACTGAGGAGGAGCTTGGTAAGGCCAGAGCCCTCCCCGCTCGCCTCTGAATCCTCCTACACATCCCTGGAGGTTACGGATCAGAGAGGTCCCGGCCTCACCCAAGGCCACATAGCAGATCAGTAGGGAACATGGAGCTCCAGCCCAGGCCTGACCTCCCCCAACCCACATCCTACTAGAAATCTGACTGCCCAGAGCCCCGAGAGTATATGGGGCTTATAGACTTGAGGGCCATGGCCTCCAGCTGGTGGCCCTCCATACTGCAGTATTTGGCCTGTGCAATGCCTTTAAAATGGTTTAATTCATCACATGCATTTAAAAATCAGGTTTTGCCCTACAAATCCTGATTTCTAACTTGCCTTGGAAAATCAGATATTTGGGTTGAATGGCGTCCTCCCCTTTATGTGGTTCCCTTGAGCCCCACCATTCTCCAGTGTTCTGCATCTAGTCCGTTGACCCTGGAGAGACAATCTGACTTCCAAACCCTGCTTTATGGCACTGGAGGAACATGGGGCGTGCCCCCTCCTTCGCAGAAAGGCTGTGAGCCATTTTTGAAGCACCTTCTGTGGGCCAAACACTTGTAAATGACTCTTTCATTATTATAAGCTCCATTCACAGGTGAGGAAAATCAAGGTAAAGAGACCCGGGATTCGCACCGAGGCAGTCAGTAAAGTGGTTACGAGTGCCTGGGTTCGAATCCCAGGTCGGCCTCTTGCACCCTGTGGGACTTCACCTCTCTTTACCTTGGGTTTCCTCATCTGTAAATAGAGCTAATAATAGTGCCTACATCGTAGGGCTTGGGGACGGTCGCATGAATTGATATTGTAGAGGGGAAATATACAAGCTGTGGGAGCCCATGGGCGTGTCCACCCAGAAGCGTAGGGCGTGGCCACGCTGACTCCCCTCCCCATCCCGTCCTCCAGCGGCGCTGGCAGCGGAGGTTGAGGGCCCGGAAGTGGGCTCCGTGGAAGAGCAGCGGAGACATCAGGGCTACTTTGTACGCCTGGGTTCCCTGTCGGCGCGGCTCCGCCACCTGGCATACGAGCACTCTCTGGGGAAACTGAGGCGGAGGAAACACCACGCCCAGGACACGCTGGCCCAGTTGCAGGAGACTCTGGAGCTGGTGAGAGCCCTCTGCCTGCCCCCCTTTCCCACCCCGTGGTGTCGGCCAGCATGCGTGGATTGAGTGCCCGCGGACTACCTGGTCCCCTGCTAGTCTGAAAGGGGGAGGCGGAACCGTGTATGTGCAGGGCTGGGGCAGAGGAGGGACCCGGGGCTGGAGGCATTCAGTGGGGGTCAAGGCTCAGCCTGGGGAGGCAGGAAGAGGTTTTGTGGAGGAGGGGAAGTTATAGGCGGTTAAGATGGATAGGAAGAGAGTGAAGGTACCTCTTCCCGGGCTCTCCCATCACCAATCACAATCTTCCCAGCCTTTAGGTTCTAGCTGATAACCCAGCTTCTTTCCCCGCTGTGCATCGCTCCCTGCTCCAGAGGGACATAACAGCTCCTGTTTTCTGAGTTTGATGAGTTCAGACGCCCCTAACCTCTTGCTGCATCTCAACTGATGACAGCCCTGTCCTTCCAGGGCCTCAGGCCAAAACCTGGGAGTCACCCTCAACTTCCCTCTTCTCCTCCTCTCCCACATCCGACATATCAGCCAGTACTGTTGGCTCTACCTTCAAAGTCTACCCAGAACCCGCCTACATCTCCTCCTTCCTCTTGCTCCACCTGGGTCCAGTCATGATTACTCAACCATGGTCCTGGTTTCTCATCCTGGTCCCCACAGTCTGTCCTTCCTGAAGCAGCCACCAGAGGGCGCCTGTGAGCACCGGAGTGGGCTACTTTCACTGAGCGGCGTGTCCTCAAGGTTCATCCATGTTGTAGCGTGTTTCAGAATTTCCTTCCTTTTTAAGGCTGAATAACAGTCATCCCTCAGTATCTGCGAGGGATTGGTTCCAGGACCCCGCACGGATACCAAAATCCGAGGATGCTCAAGTCACTTCTGTAAAATGGCACAGTTCTGCATCCACAGATTCAACCAACTGTGAATCTTGGTTGAATCCGCAGATGCAGAGCCCGCGGATACGGAGGTCAGACTGTGTTCTACTGTGTGGATCACAGTTTATTTCTATTAATCTTCTAATACCTGCCCTCTCCTAGGCACTGAAGGCCCAGTGGCCCCCTCAGGACACGCACAGTCCAGTAGGGGGACTAAGGTTATGATGGGAGAGCATGCTGAGTTCTTTGGGACCCGGAGGAGGGATCCACCCAGCCAGGAGCCGGGGAAGGGAGGCTTCTTGGAGTGGGTGACGTCTACAGTGAGACTTGAACTGAAGTGAACCAGGCAGCGGGATGGGATGGAGAGGAGAGTGTTCCTAGCAGAGGCACAAGCATGGGCAAAACCCGGCAGTGAGTCTGAGTTTCAGGGGAACCACAGGTCTCAGGTCTGGCCACGGGCAGGGGAGAAAATGTGCAGATCAGCCAGGCTGGATCAGTAGGCACGGAAGGTTTACATACAGTGGGTGTTCTGTAAGTGCCTATTGAGGTCAGATCCACGCTAGGGTCCTGGTTCCCCCAACACTCCAAATCCTCCAGTTCTGACTACTATGGTCCCTGTCCCCACAGATTGACCACATGCAGTGCGGGGTGACGCCCATCACCCCAGCCCACCCTGGGAAGGTGCATGAGCTGTGGGAGGGCTGGAGCCAGCACTCCCCAGAGAACGGCCGCCGCAGTCAGGTAAGATGGCGTGGAGGAGGGGGGTTGGGGGGGCGTGGGAGGGGTTCTGGATCTGCCAGGGGTTGCCAGGGGCGGAACTCCAGCCAGCTCCAACCAAGTACTGAGGTCAGCTGGTTGGAGAGTCCGTGGGGAAACTGAGGCAGGGCGGGGGTCCTGTTGGGGGTCCATCCGGGACACCCAGGCCCCTCCCCTCCCTTCTCTCCCTTCTCTCCCTTCTCTCCCTTCTCTCCCTATGGCCGAGGTGCGGCGCAGCGTGGACGCCCTGCAGGCCGCCTTCGCCGACGCCAGCTGCTTCGAGGACGTGCCGGCGGCCGTGCTGGCCGAGGGCCGGGGCAGCGTGGCCCGGGCCTACACGTGCGTGGAGGAGCTGCTGGAGCTGGTGGCGCAGGCCGTGCCCCTGCCCTGGCTGGTCGGGCCCTTCGCGCCCATCCTCGTGGAGCGGCCTGGGCCCCCGCCCGACCTGGAGGCCCTGGTGGATGAGGTCGTGGGGGGGCCCGACCCCCGCTGGGCACACCTGAACTGGCCGGCCCAGCAGAGAGCCTGGCAAGCCCAGTACGGGGACGGGATGGGCCTCCCCGGGGACATTCCCGAGGAGGAGCCTGAGCCCTCCAGCCGCCGCAAGCACACCCTGATGCCAGAACTGGACTTCTGACCCGATGGGGCCGTTGGGCAGTGAAGGCAGCTGGAGGCCGTCCTGCACCCCGAGATCCCTGCTGCCCCCTAGCGGCCATGCATCAGCATTACTAGACGATGCCTTGGCCTTGGCCCAGGCAGAGTTGGGGGCTGGGGACCTAACTCTGAATCCTAGACCAGCTTCACTGATACTAGACCCTCCCCAGTCTTTCCCTTGGACATATGAGGACTTGAACCTAACTCAGGTCTGACTAGCCCCAAGCTGCATTCATTGGCTGTGGTCCCGCATTGCCCCACCCCAAGAAGCTGATCAAAACTCCCCAGAGAGTCGCATGTTTTGCCCAGATAGAAGCACACGCTTCTGTTTGGGGTTTTGAAAAGTGAGTGTCCCCTTCCTCCCCCAGCTTGTCTATCCTGGACTGAGGGGTCCCCAAAGATGCTTCAACAGCTGGACCTGCCACACCCACTTGCTTTGCTGTTTGGGGTTTTGCTCTCCAGAATAAAGGTGCTTCGTGTTGCGCAAAGGCCACTGGCCTCTGTTCCAGCCGAGGTGGGTCTCGGTGGCGGGGTGCTGGGGGCCTCAGAGGTGTGCAGCCGTATGGCACAAGCTAGGGTTCGAAATTTGAAAGGAGTGATGCGTCCCTGACCAACTTGACATCTTGTCCGGAGTTCCACGGTTAGTGCCCCACCCACCCGGGTTAAGCATTTAGATGTAGGTTCCTGGAATGGAAGCTGTTCCCACTTTAATGAATTTCTTGGAAACTGCAAAGGATCAAGAGGAGGGGGCTGAGGGGGAGCAGCCCCTCCTATGCCCTCCTCACTGGACCTGTAGGAGCTGAACTTGCTGTGGCTTCTCTGGCTGCACTGGTCAGGATGGGGCACACAAACGCAGGGTAAGGGGCACAGGCCAGTCTCGTGGGGGCCCCCTGTCCTCTGACCGTGTTCTTCGCTGTCCCTTAAACTCCCCTGTGGCCGGGCAGGGTGTTGGGAAAGCACAGTCTGATGCGGTGAGGTCAGGGTGTTCCCTGGCTTCCTTGGGACCTGGTCCAGGGGTGGCTCTGGGAGTCCCAACCACTTCCCACCAGTTAGATTCACTTCCCTGCCCCTCCTCGGGAATGTCTGTGGCTCCCTTTGCCCTCAGACCAAACGTCCACGCTCCTCACCCTGGCACTTGAGGACTTCTGGTTTCATCCTTGGGCTGACAGACACTGCTGCAGTCCCACTGAACTGTGCACATTCCCCCACCTCAGGGCCTTTGTTCAGGCTGTGCCTGGAATGCCTCCCCCACTCCCCCCATCTCTCAGCTACATCTCATCCATCCTTAAGTCCAGCCCCAATGACACCTCCTCCAGGAAGCCTTCCCTGACTCTCCCCTGGTGGGATAGCTCCAACCCTCTGCAGCCCACCTTCTTGGGGCTCCAAGTTGCTTTCTACCTGGACATAAACCACAGGCAGCCTTGCCTTCTCTTCCCTCACAAGGCTGGGGGCTCCTGGAGGGCCAGGCTTGGTGAGGATGAGCTGAATGACACAGAAGGGGCAGGTGACAGAGGGATCGGCTCAGGCAAAGGTATGGCACTGGAGAATCAGTTTGACCAGCCCTGAGGGGAGGGAAAGAGCATGAGGTAAGTCCTGGAATTTGGGGGGAGGGAGCAGTAGTTAAGGCCCTGAGGTTGAGTCCCTGCCTTGCCTACAAATGGATGGGTAAGCCACTGCTCCTCTCCAGACCTCCGTTTTCTCCTCTGTGAAACAGGTATGAAAGTAGGAGTAAGGTAGCAGCCCTCAATCCTAGTAGGCCGTTCACCGGTGGAAGGTATCGTTCATTCACTCATTCGTTGGTTCATTTAACAAATAGTTATTAAATAGCGCCTGCTGTGTGCCAGATAGTCTTGCACCCTGCGGGCACGGCAGTGAGGAAAATGCAGAAAAATTCTGCCCTCTAGGAGGACGATATTTTTTAAAATAGGAGAGGAGGGGTCCAGGAAGACCTTTCGGAAAAGGTGACATATGTGCAAAGATGGACGAGCATTCCTCACAAAGGGCAGCTGGTGCAAAGGTCTTGGGACAGGACCAGGCCTGGCGTGTTGGAGGAACAGCCAGGAGGCCCGTGTGTCTGGAGCAGAGCGAGCGAGGGGAAGAGAGGGAGGAGGGGAGGGCAGGGAGGGGACAGGGTGGGTCTTGTGGGCCACAGGAAGGACTTCGGCTTTTACCCTGAGGGAGGTGGGAGCCCTGGAGGGCTGTGGGCAGAGGAAGGAAGGGACCTGACTCGGTGTTTATGATCATGTTTGTTATTTTTGCTGGGTTTCTCCCCCTTTGCTATGCTGTGGCAGCCCTGCGGAGAGGGGAGGGGAGGGGAGAGGCACACCCTGGGTTTCCCACCCCCCTTTGCCACCACCTTTGGGAAGCATTGGCTGAGGAGTTTGGGAGACACCCCTGTTTTGTTCCCCAACTGTTTGGCAAACACAGTGATGGCTCCAAGGAAACGACCTGGGGGTCATCAGGCCCAGTGGCTGGACCTTCCCTCCTCCCAGCTTAGCACCCAGAGCCATCAACTGGACACAGCTGGGATCCCTGTCCCAGGGGCAGGCAGGGGGCATTCAAGGAGGGCGTAGCAGTCATTTCTCTGCCTGCACACCCACCCACAGACAGCCTGCTGGCACATAGGCTCTGGATCTGGGTTCAAATCCTGTCTCTGCCACTTCCCAGCTCTGTGGCCTCAGGTACAGGTTGCCTCTTCCAGGAATCCACCCTCCGCTGGCCCAAGCCCACCAGGCCTGGATCTCACTTCTAGGGCACCTCCAGTTCTGTTGGTGTCCTGTCTTGGTCTGTATTTAGGCCCTTTCTCAAGGGAAGTCCCTTCTGGAGAGTGACACGTCCCCTCACTGCTCAGGACAGACCCTGCTCCTCTCTTTCTGCCTGGACAATGCTAAGCTGATGTTTGTTGAGCACCTGCTAGGTACCAGGCACTGGGGTTGACAGGTTACATGCGTGACCTCATTTCACGCTCACAACTACCCTATGAGTTGGTCCGTTTAGCTGAACATTTATTAAGTTGCCAACTGTGTGCCAAGTATTGTTCTATTGCAGGGGACACAGCAGTGAACAAAAGACAGGCCTGGTGGAGGTGAGGGAAGAAGCTGTGTGGGTGTCTGGGGAAGATGCTCCAGGCAGAGGGAATAACAGGTGCAAAGGTCCTGGGGCAGGGCCATGCCTGGAGATTTGGAGGAACAGAGAGGAGGCCTGTGTGGCTGAAGCATGGTGAGTGAGGGGGGCAGAGAGGGAGGGAGATGAGGGCAGGGAGAAAGGTAAGACCTTGTGGGCCACGGTGAGGAGTCTGGAGGGGGCAACTGAAGCCCAAGGATGGTAACTGGCCAAGGTGGCCCAGCAGAGCGGCTTGAACCATGCCCATCACACAGATGGAAATGAGAGGCCGAGAGTGTGCAGGCTGTGCCTTGAGGGTACAGGACGGCCCGTGAATCACTCAGCCTGGTGGGGGTGGGTGCCACGGGCAGAGGCTGCCCAGTGCTGAGAGCAGGGGAAAGGTGCTGGGCCCGGGGCCCACGCTGGAGCGGGCAGGCACGTGACTATCCAGGGCCCTCCCTTGGCCCACTGGCCGCCTGCCTCTGCCGGCCAGGCCTGCACCACCCCAGACCCTATAAGGCCTGGGAGCTGAGAGCAGAACTGTGCTGCCTGTCACTCCAGGGGACCCTCACACGATCCAGGTAAGCAATGCCAGGGTGAGGCTGGCCTCCGGGCAGGTATCGGGGGACTGCTCAGGGTTATGGGTGTGGGGCAGGAGGCCCGGGACCCGCCATTCATGCCCCCTCTCTGCCCTTCCAGCTGCTTAGAGGATTACCATGTCTGCTCAAGATGAAGGAGGCCGGGATCCCCCCAAACCCAAGGGCAAGGTGAGGGCAGGCGTGGGAGGGAAAGATCACAACTGGGGCCTGGAGAGACCCCAGAACCTTGGAAAGGTGACCTCCACAGTCCTGGGGTCTGGAGGGGCTTCTTGGGGGTGTGGGGGGGAGGGAGGGCTCTGAAGGCCACAGTGCCAATCTTCCCTCCGGTCCCAAGCTGGAGGGTGGGGGGTGGGAGGATGCACTCAAGCCTCAGTTCTTTCCTTGCTGTGTTACCCTGTGCCAGCCTCGGCCCCTCTCTGAGCCTCAGTTTCCCCAGATGAGAAATGTGGGCCACGGAAGGAAAAGGAGAGAGACCCAGAGGATGAACTTTCTCTCTGTCCATGGGAGGCAGGCTGAACCTGCCCACTGCTCAGGCAAGGAGACTGAGGCTCAGAGTGGCTGAGGTCATCCAGGAGCAAGGCCTGAGGTGGTTTGGGAACCCAGGGCTCTCTGATGCTCCCCTCACCCCATGCAGACCCTGGGCAGCTTCTTTGGGTCCCTGCCTGGCTTCAGTTCTGCCCAGAACCCGGTGGCCCACGCCCACAGCTCAGGGAGAGAGGCCCGGCCGGTCACCCATCCCACAAGTGCTCCAGCCGCCGAGACTGCCCAGCCCCAGGCTGAGGGTGAGTGGACAGCTCCATGGAGGCGGGAGCTCTGGAGATGGACCCCTGCAGGGACTTCTGCCCATCTTGGGGGTGCTTCATAGGTGCCTGTGTCACCTCAACAGACCCCACGCAGCTGGCGTGCTCATTTAGCGCCAGATGGGGACCTGAGGCATAAATATAAGTGGCCCAAGGGGGCACAGCCAGCAATGCCCCCCACATTCTCAACCCCCCCGTCCACCTTCCATCACCCCGTTTCTGACGCCCTGTGGACCAGGGGCTGGGCATTCTGCATGTCTAAGCTCATCAAAGATTTTGATCCTGGTTCCAGAGAGGGGCAGCAGCTTCCCTGGCGCCACACAGCCTGCTCAGCTGGGGTGCTTGGGGCAGCCCTAGCTCCAAGTCCTGAAGGGGGGCTGGTGCATGGGGAGCTCAGGCTAGGGCGGCCGCTCTCGGCCCGGAGCCAGAGGCAGCTGACTTCTGCTCCACATACCCAGGCCCGGTAGGTGGCTGCCAGCTGTGGTGGAGTGGGGCAGGGCGGGGCCCCGAGTCCTCTCCCTGCATCACCCTGGGTGGGCGTCCAGCACCCAGGACCCAGGCAGAGAAAACTCTAGAGAACCCCTGCTCCAGGAGACCGCCCTGGGGATTGAGGGAGCCAGACCCATGGCCGTGGATGTCACCTTCTGCCGTCCCTGGCAGGGCAGCTGGGACATTCCTGACCTTTTGGGCTGTGCCCACTGATTGTGCAATGGGCTTCAGGGTGGCTGATGCCAGCGCGTGTCCCTCCCTGGGTTGCCTGATTGGCTTTTGTCCCCACAGTGGCCACCGACCCGGAGCAGACGACCAGGGGCGTTGAGAAGACGCTGCCGCTTTCAGACAGGGTGAGAGGGGCTGGCAGAGCCTGGTCTGGTCTGATGGCCTCTGCCTCCCCTTGGGTACCTCCTCCTGGGATGTTTCAGTTCCTGCTGTCTGGGGGTTGTCATAGGCCAAGGAGCAGGCAGACACCCCAGTGGGATTCCAGGCCAGTCTTCCCCTCTGAGCCTCTGTTTCTACATCTGTGAAATGGGTGCAGTACTGCCTTACTGCCTGGCGCCATGAGGCTCCATCCGGTCTACAGACACCCCCCACCCCCACTCCAGTTCTGTGCCTAGCACATTACGACCCAAACAGTGGTAACTCACTCACCCTGTGTCAGGCTCTGGGCTCAGTGTTTACATGTGCTGCTTAATAGTTAAGCCTCCCAACCGTCCTGCGAGGAAGGGAGCAATAGAACCCCACACAAAAGCTGAAGCACAGAGAAGCCAAGCCACCTGCCGAAGGTCACACAGCAAGACATTGTAGCATGGGATTTGAACCTTGGGCAGTCAGAGGCTGAACAGTGGCCAACGATGCATCCACCTTCGGTCCTGGATGACCGGGGACCGCCCATATAACCACGTCCCCAGGGCCAGGGCAAGCGGAGTGGCTGATGTAAGACTGCTGAGGGCCATAGCAGGGTGACAGAGCCCTGATACAACCCTTCCGCCCAGCACACACCCCACACTGGAGTCTTCCTCGACTCCGCTCTGCCCTCAGCTCGTCCAGAGCTGAGCATCTCGGAGGGCAAAGAACCACCGGGCTCACCCTGTGGCACAAATTAAAATGGACCCCGGCAGCTGAGGGCCCCCCTCCCCACTTTTTCACTCCTCCCCCTCCACCCCTCTTCACTTGCATTAATGGAGCACCTGTTCCCTGCAAAGTGCTTCAGGTACATTGACTCAGTTTTCTCTGCCAATCTTTGAAGGAGGTGCTGTTTTTATTGTTTTTTTAAATGGCTGGGAGGGGATTATTTATTTATTTATTTATTTACTTATGGCTGCGTTGGGTCTTCGTTGCTGTGCATGGGCCTTCTCTAGTTGTGGCGAGCGGGAGCTACTCTTTGTGGCGGTGCGCGGGCTTCTCATTTTGGTGGCTTCTCTCGTGGAGCACGGGCTCTAGGCACACGGGCTTCAGTAGGTGTGGCTCGCAGGCGCTAGAGTGTAGGCTCAGTAGTTGTGGCGCACAGGCTTAGTTGCTCCGTGGCATGTGGAATCTCCCCGCACCAGGGCTCGAACCCATGTTCCCTGCGTTGGCAGGCGGATTCTTAACCACTGCACTACCAGGGAAGTCCAGGAGGTGCTGTTTTAATTGCCACTCTTCAAATGAGGCTCAGAGAGGGGATGTGGCTTGCCTGAGGTAACACAGCAAGTGTGGGAAAGAGCTGAACCCAGGTCTCTGTGGGCAAGATGCCCACTTGAGACGATGCTGGGCAGGAGGCAGGTGGTGAGAATAACATTTCAGGGCTTCTCAACTTCAGTCGTCTTGCCCACTCAGGGCCGGGTCATCCTCTGTGTGGGGCCGTCCTGGGCACTGGGGATTGTTGAGCAGCATCCCTGACCCCACTCACTCACTCAATGCCAGGAGCACCCTCTTCCCTGAAGTTGTGATTGTCACAGATGTCCCCAGACATCGCCCAGTGTCCCCTGGAGGGGAGGGGGGGCAGGATCACCCTGGGTCACCCCTAACCCTGGGTTAAGAACCCCTGAATTGGAAATAGGAAACTGCTGGTTGAACCTGGGTGGTGGCAACCCTGAGGCCATCACAGCCCTTCAGCAGTTTGGATGAACAAGAGGGAAACTGCCCTCATTTTTGACCTACCGAGTTATCGACAGTTTCCTATGGCTCAAACCCAATACTTGGCCCTGTACTTTTCCAGTTATTACTTTTCTAGTTATTACCTTTCTAAACATAGATACCCAGATCCCCTTCTCTTACTTGAATACGTTCATGCTAACAAGCATTTGGCCTCCTCAAATTTCTCCCCGTGATGGGGAAACCTGTCTCAAACTTGCCATAGAGATTAGGCAAGATGAAGAAAACATGTAAGTCTATGGCTTACTGAGCACAAGGCTAAGGGATATTGAGCAAGGAGGGTCCCAGAGGTGCTAGGGAAGAGCTGTCAGCAGTGGGGGATCTATTGTGTCAGGGGAACCACGTGGCGCTGTGACAGAGCTCAGTAGGCTGTATCCTGGAAGCCAGGGAGGGAGGTATGTCGGGGTGGGAGGTGAGCAGGCTGGGCCTCTGGGAGGAAGGTCCCACTCCCCGGGGCATGTTAGGGATGAGGTGGAGATCTGGGGAAGGGTGGGGAGTGAGGTGTCTAGCACTCTCTGCTTGATCACGAATGTCCTTCCTCATCAGGTCATCTCCAGGACAAACGACCTAGTGTGGTCCAAGATGACCAGGACCAAGGATGCCTTCTCGTGTGGGATGACCAACGTTGTAGACACAGCTAAAGGCGTGGTCCAAGGAGGCCTGGGCATGACCCAGTCCACACTCACAGGCACCAAGGATGCAGTGTCCACTGGACTCACAGGGGCAGTGAACATGGCCAAGGGCACCGTCCAGATGGGCATGGACACCACCAAGACTGTCCTGACAGGCACCAAAGATGCAGTGTCCAGTGGGCTCACTGGAGCAATGGGTGTGGCCAAGGGGGCCGTCCAGACGGGCGTGGACACCACCAAGACAGGCCTCACAGGCACCAAAGATGCAGTGTCCACTGGGCTCACTGGAGCAGTGAACATGGCCAAGGGCACCGTCCAAACGGGCATGGACACCACCAAGGCTGTCCTGACAGGCACCAAAGATGCAGTGTCCGCTGGGCTCACTGGGGCAGTTAACATGGCCAAGGGCACCGTCCAAACGGGCATGGACACCACCAAGGCTGTCCTGACAGGCACCAAAGATGCAATGTCCACTGGGCTCACTGGAGCAATGGGTGTGGCCAAAGGAACCATCCAGATGGGTGTGGACACCACCAGGACTGTCCTCACAGGCACCAAAGATGCAGTGTCCACTGGGCTAACTGGGTCAGTGAACATGGCCAAGGGCACCGTCCAAACTGGCATGGACACCACCAAGACTGTCCTGACAGGCACCAAAGATGCAGTGTCCACTGGGCTCACTGGAGCAATGGGCGTGGCCAAAGGAACCGTCCAGATGGGCGTGGACACCACCAAGACTGTCCTGACAGGCACCAAAGATGCAGTGTCCACTGGGCTCACTGGAGCAATGGGCGTGGCCAAAGGAACCGTCCAGATGGGCGTGGACACCACCAAGACCGTCCTGATAGGCTCCACTGGGGCAATGAACATGGCCCAGGGCACCGTCCAAACTGGCATGGACACCACCAAGACTGTCCTCACAGGGACCAAAGATGCAATGGCCGCTGGACTCACTGGCGCAATGGGTGTGGCCAAAGGAACCGTCCAGATGGGCGTGGACACCACCAAGACTGTCCTGACAAGCACCAAAGATGCAGTGTCCGCTGGCCTCACTGGAGCAATGGGCGTGGCCAAAGGAACCGTCCAGATGGGCGTGGACACCACCAAGACTGTCCTGACAAGCACCAAAGATGCAGTGTCCGCTGGCCTCACTGGAGCAATGGGCGTGGCCAAAGGAACCGTCCAGATGGGCGTGGACACCACCAAGACTGTCCTGACAAGCACCAAAGATGCAGTGTCCGCTGGCCTCACTGGAGCAATGGGCGTGGCCAAAGGAACCGTCCAGATGGGCGTGGACACCACCAAGACTGTCCTGACAAGCACCAAAGATGCAGTGTCCGCTGGCCTCACTGGAGCAATGGGCGTGGCCAAAGGAACCGTCCAGATGGGCGTGGACACCACCAAGACTGTCCTGACAAGCACCAAAGATGCAGTGTCCGCTGGCCTCACTGGAGCAATGGGCGTGGCCAAAGGAACCGTCCAGATGGGCGTGGACACCACCAAGACCGTCCTCACAGGGACCAAAGATGCAATGTCCGCTGGCCTCACTGGAGCCATGGGCGTGGCCAAAGGAACCGTCCAGATGGGCGTGGACACCGCCAAGACTGTCCTGACAGGGACCAGAGATGCAATGTCTGCTGGCCTCACTGGCGCGATGGGTGTGGCCAAAGGAACCGTCGAGATGGGCGTGGACACCACCAAGACTGTCCTGACAGGCACCAGAGATGCAATGTCTGCTGGCCTCACTGGAGCGATGGGTGTGGCCAAAGGAACTGTCCAGATGGGCGTGGACACCACCAAGACTGTCCTGACAGGCACCAGAGATGCAATGTCCGCTGGCCTCACTGGAGCGATGGGTGTGGCCAAAGGAACCGTCCAGATGGGCGTGGACACCACCAAGACTGTCCTGACAGGCACCAAAGATGCAATGTCCACTGGCCTCACTGGCACAATGGGCGTGGCCAAAGGAACCGTCCAGACCGGCGTCGACACCACCAAGACAGTCCTGACAGGCACCAAGGATGCAGTGTCCGCTGGCCTCACTGAAGCAATGGGCATGGCCAAGGGGGCCGTCCAGACAGGCATGGACACCACCAAGACTGTCCTGACAGGCACCAAAGATGCAGTGTCCACTGGGCTCACTGGGGCAGTGAACATGGCCAAGGGCACCGTCCAAACTGGCATGGACACCACCAAGACCGTCCTGACAGGCACCAAAGATGCAGTGTCCACAGGACTCACTGGGGCAGTGAATGTGGCTACAGGGGCTGTGCAAACTGGGCTGAATACAACCCCAAATGTTTCAGCTGGCACAAGGAACACCATCTCCAGTGGCATGGCTGGTGCCGTGAATGTGGCCAATGCTGCTGCCCAATGGGGTCTGGACACCTCGAAGGCTGTCCTCACCAGCACCAAAGACGCCATGTCCACTGGGCTCTCCAGGGTAGGGAACGTGGCCCGAGGAGGTGTGCAGACTGGTCTCGGAACCATCCAGAACTGGTTACCTGTTTCCCAGGATGCTGCCTCTGGTGGACTCGCCACTTCCGGAGCCCCAGATGAAGAACAAACCATCCTGAACCCTCATGAGGCTCAGTCCTGTGGGGTCTCCAGGCCCCCGGACACTCTGTGTGCACGCCTGGACCCTGCTGGGAAAGCCACCACTAACACCAAGGGCCTCGTGTCAGCTGAGGTGACTTTCACCCCAGAGGCCGCCCTGGGCAAGAAGGATGACGTAGGGCCTGGGGCCACCACTTGCGGCCAGGAAGGAGCCCGGGGCTTTGCAACACTCCGGGACGCACTGGAGGAGCTGGGGGAGATCTTCCAGCCCATGAGCGCCGAGGAGCAAGGTGAGAGCAAGACAGGCTGGTCCCAGCTCCCAGGGGCCCGGTCGTCTGTCCAACGCATGCCCCTGATGCCCGAGGGGCTTCTCGGGTTGAGCGACCCTGTCTTCCCTTTCAGCTCAGCTGGCTGCCTCCCAGCCCCGGCTGAGGGAGGCCACGGCCGACCAAAGCAGCTACTTCGTGCGTCTGGGCGACTTGGACCCCAGCTTCCGCCAGCGGGCTTTCGAGCACGCCTTGAGCCACCTGCAGCAAGGCCAGTTCCAGGCCCTGGACGTGCTGGCCCAGCTCGAGGACGCCTTTTGGCTGGTAAGAGCCCTCCCTTCCACCAGCGCCTTCCTCAGCCACACGCGGGGGACTCGGCAGACACATACTGAGCACCTAGTAGACAATGGCCGTCGGCCACTCAGTCACGGGTCTGCTCTCAAGGAGCTTGTATTCCAGGGAGGAAGATGGACACAAGACCCAATACTTGCCACCAATGGGGTTGCAGAGAGGGAAACAAGACAGTCGTGCAGAGAGGGGCAGGGCAGGAGCGTGTCTGTTTGAGCCAAGTCGTGTGGAAAGTGGGGACCGCAAGGACAGACAGTGGCCTGAGAACAAGCTAGGTGTGTTCCAAGGAGCAGAAGGGCGGCCAGCGGCAGGGGAGGGTAAAGTGAAGGCGCTAACAGGGTAGGGGGAACCGATGCGATCTGGGTGGAGTTCAGTGATGCAAGGAAGGGTCCAGCGGAAGGTGACTTGAACAGCACCATGGGGACAAGCACCGAGCCAGCGGGGTCATGCCCTCTCGCCAGCCCCACTCACGCCTCCACCCCAGGCTTTCTCCCCCTGCAGCACCACTGACAGCCACGCTGGCTCCTTGTGGGTGCTGGGGCTGACCTGCCTGCGGTAGGAAGTTTAGTGGCCTCCCGTCTGTGGCTGATGCAGATGGTGATGGACCCCCAGGTCTGAGCACCTCTAGGTTCTCAAGGTCACGGGTCGTCAGTGTCGAACAGCCCCATCTACGCAGGTGGCGAGGAACCCAGCCATGCTGCCTGAGTGGGGATCCCTGGGATGCGCTCAGGCATCTGTGTTTTCCATCAGTGCCCCAGGGGTCTGTGGTGAGCCGCGACTTGAGGACCGCTGCTCCAACCCAGAGGGTCTCAACGGGGCAGTCGTGCCCCCAGGGGACACTGGGCCATGCCTGGGGATGTCTGTGGTGGTCACCCAGCTGGGGGGGGGGGGCGGGCTCCTGGCATTGAGTGGGTGGGAGCAGGGAGGCTGCTCCACACCCCGCAGCACCCAGGACTGGGGGCTGAGGGTTGGCCTGATGCAACAGACATTTTATTTAAGGGGATCCCTCTGGCTACTGTGGGGAGGACAGGCCACCAGGGTCAAGGGCCAGAGCCAGGAAATGAGTGAGGTTTCTGAAAAAATCCTGGCAAATGCTGAGGGGGGCCTTGGGAGTAGCATCGGTGGTGGCAAGAGGCAGTTGGGTTCTGGATGTGTTTCCAAAGCAGACCTACCAGCTTAGGTGTGAGACGTGAGAGAGAGAAAAGACCCTATGAGGCCTTGGGGACTTTTAGCAGGGGACACCTAGAAATGCCCTGGGTGGGTGGGTGGGCGGTGAACATTAAGGCTTGGTCTTGGACAGGGTAACCTGGAGATGACTAGTAGGCCCCCCGATGGAGTCGCCGGGGTTAAGAGCTGGGAGGGTGATGGAAAGTTGGAGTCAACATTTGGTCCACTTGCTGAGCTCTCAGGAGGACAAAGGAAGATTAGTCAATGGGGGTGGGGGGTTCCTATGTGCTAGGGACCCAAAAAGCAAGGAGAAAAAGGTCCTGACAGAGCTCCCAGCCAAGGGTAGGAGATAAACAACAAAGAAACTCACGGTAACTCGACAGTGATAGGCCTCTGAGGAGACACAGAGATCTGGCAGGGAGGGCCTGGGGGGGCCACCGTACTGGGCCAGAGGAAGCATGTTTCAGGCTGAGTGGGCAGCACGTGCAAAGGCCCTGAGGCAACAACATGCTTGACATGCTCGAGGGACAAAAGGAAGCCAGTGTGGCCTGAGCAGAGAGCACAGCGGGATGTCAGCAGGAGGTGAGGTTGCAAGTGTCCTGAGCAGGCCACACAGGCCACGGTGAGGAACTGGATCGGTCCAAAGGCCACTCACTGGGAGACGTGGGAGGATTTTGAGCTGGGGTGCGACACGGTGCCCCTGCCGTTCTGCTGAGCTCCCTGACAACCTCATGAGGAATTTGGATTATTGCCTCTTTACGTGAACCATCCTGGTGCAGCTGGCCCTAAACCTTTCCACCACACCACAGGAAAGGTAGACACGAAGCTCCAGGCCAGGCCTGGGAATGCCGCCCCTGGGGGAGTATCGGGGAGGTCCCTGCCAAGAAGGCCTCATGTCTCTGCTGGGCTCTTTCCAGATTGAGAAGGCCCAGCAGGCTCCAGACCGGCAGCCGTGGCCGGACCAGGATCTGAGCAGCCAAGCCGGCGCCCAAGAGGTGCGTACCAGGGGGCCGGCGCTCCTGCCCCTCCCCTCCAGCCCCGCTCACCTCCCTCCTTCCGCCCACAGGTGCCAGCCGCCGGGGCTCTTTCCAGGGTCTGCAGCCTTGTCCAGCAGCTCCATGTGGCCTACAGCAGCCTGGCCTCCGGCCTCCAGGGCCTCCCCGCCGAGCTCCGGTGGCAGCTCAGGCAGGCGCGGCACAGCCTCTGCGAGCTCCACAGCGTTGTCTCCTCTGCCACCTCCGTGGCGGAGCTGCCGGCCGAGCGCCTGGCCCAGAGCCGCCAGGGCGTACGCCAGGCGTGGCAGGGGCTGGAGCAGCTGCTGGAGAGCGTGCAGCACAGCCCTCCGCTCAGCTGGCTGGTGGGGCCCTTCGCCCTGCACCCCAATGGGCAGCAGCTGTAGGAGCCCCTCCCCCACCCGAAACCAGCCCCAACCCCCGGAAGCTCCGGGCCCTGCCGGCTGGCACCCCACCTTTCTCCCTGAGCACGGCTGGCCCTTCTCCTGGCCGAGGAGCCAGGGGTGAGTACACGTCCCTTCCTGCTGCAGCCCACTCACCCGGCAGCGCCCCCTGGTCCTGGGTGATCACAAGGACCCCACAGATGATGTTCTCAGGTCCCTGGGCCCAGAGGCTGCCGATGAAGGAATAAAGGGGCTCCCTCACACGGGATGGGGCCCTAGGGAGCACGTGACAAAATCTGCTCGAGGGACTCCAGGTGGTCCAGTAGTAAGGACTCTGTGCTTTCACTGCCGAGGGTGCGGGTTAGATCCCTGGTTGGAGAACTAAGATCCCACAAACCACAAGGCACGGCCAAAAAAAAAAAAAACAGAAAAACGTGCTCAACACACGTTCAGGTCTCAGTCACGTGCTCCAGGCCGGAGACCAGCAGCCCCTGGACAAGGGCCCCTTCCTTCCTGCCGTGCTCTCCCTGGATCCTTGGGGCGCCCTGCGAGGTGGGCTGCACATGGGAAGGTGGGACAACAGAGGGCCAGTCCCCCTGTTCCCCGGGGCCCCGGGAGATGCTGAGGGAGCTGCTGCGTCAGAAGTCCAGCGGCCCGAGGCTTGTCAAGCCCCCCCTTTCCACGCCTGCAGCCCCCCTATCTGGCCGCCTCCTTGACGGAGGAAGCGAAGCAGCCCTGCTTCTCAGAAATCACCAGGTGCCCCAAGCCCCGGGACGGATGGGCCAGCTCTCCCCAGAGGGTCACCACGGCTGCCAGGGGCCACAAGGGGCCCTGCGCCACAGGAGCTGCCCGAGGCAAGACACGGGGACCAGTCCGGGAACTTCCCCGAGCCTTTCCTTCTTCACTCCCCATCACGGACAGCCATCGGAGGGGGTGACACTGGAAACAGTCGTTCATGGAAACCGAGCTCAGTGACAACCTCCAATCCAACCAAACCAGACCAAACCAAACGGGGCAAGGGCAGGGGGCGGGGGCGGTACGCCAGGCCCAGGGAGCAAAACCACACCATGCCTCTCTCTCAGCCGGGACAGAGGGGCTCAGCCACCGGCAGGACAGGGGACACACGGTCGAGGCCACCGTTTAACCAGCAACCGCCATGTGCAGGTGCCTGGCTGGGCGCCACACACACATCCCCCATCTGAATCCAAGCGACAGGTGAGCACAGAGAAGCCCAGAGTGTGGGGCGTCACTTGGCCCAGGTCACACAGCGAGGCCAGCCCCCAACACCCACGCCCTGTGCACATCGACCACAACAGACAGCCCTCAGCATCCCTCCTGGTACTTTTGGAAAGGCCTTGCTCACTGCCCCCGTCAGCCCTGCAGGGCCTGGAGCACCATCAGAACCAAATTCATATTCGCTGCTCATGGTGACCCTATGGCTTAAAACCCTCTGTCCCTGGACGGCCCCTTGACAACTGCAAACCAGTGATGCTAGAAAACCAAGCCAATAAAAGCAACTTTTTTTTTTCATTAAAAAAACCCTTTATAGTCATTTCATGTCCGTTGGAAATCACAGAAATTAGGCAGAAAAAAAACCCAGGGGGACAAATACGAACAACACAGCGTCTCCCCAACAGTTCTCTGTTCCCTGGGTGCCGGGAAGGAGCCAGGCAGGCCTCGGGGCAGCTGCGAGTGGCGGCGGGGCCCGGCCACGGGCCACCCGGCTCAGCTGTCCTCGTCGTCCAGGGACTCCGAGTCCACCCGCAGCCTCTCTCGCTCCTGCCGCTCCTTCCCGGGCCCGTCCAGGTCGGGGCCCTCCCGCGCGCTGCTGGTGGAGGACAGCACGGGCGGGCAGGGGTGAGCAGGCCCCTCGCCGTCTGTCTCCTTCCTTCCACCTACAGAGACCAACAGCCCTCGCCCCCCAACCTCCCCCTGCCTGCCTGCAGCCCCGGCTCCCGTGGCGGGTGTCAGGAGGGAGCCACCCTCCGACAGCTCAGGCCCAGGCTGGCTGGCCCCGAGCTCCCTCCGAGGGGCCTGGGGGTCAGTCAGCGTGCGGGAGACTGATGTCCCTCGGGCCTTACCCAACTGGGAGCAGCTCAGACACCGGGCTGCCTTCTCCGGAAGTCGCGCCTGCGGCCCCAGCGACACTTACTCGTTGTGTGATGGATCTTCAGAGGAGCCGCCCCCTGGCCCCTCTTCTGAGTTCTGTCCTTCCTCCGGCTCCTTGTCCTCCATGCTCTCCCCCTTCTGGGACGTCGCCTCGCCGTTCACAGGGGCCGAGAGATCTGTGGGGAGAGAGGCTCGTGGGACGCTGTGGGGCAACCTGCCTGCAGAGAGCGAGCAGCGTGCGAGCACCCGCCTGTGCACCTGAATTCACCCGCACCCCCGAGCCACCGGACACACGGGGGCCGCGGCCGCGTGGGGCTCTTCCTCCAGCCGGCCCCTGGCCCGTCCACGCAGCCTGGAGATGGGAGGGGCCAGTAAACGAATGGCCGTGGGCAACACTGGGGAAAAGCCTGCCACGGCCGTGTCCAAACAGACGTAAGGAGAGACGCCCCCTCTGTGCTCTCCCCCGGGCAGCCTCGGCTTCGGCTAAGCCCTCTCGGTGCTGGTCTTAAGGGCTGCTCCAAACATGTCTCACCAGGACCGCGTGACCCCAGCAGGAAGGAACGCTCTCCTGTCCCCGCAGCCACTGTCCCTGCCACAGATGCCCTTGCTCCTCTCAGCCCACCTGTGGCCCTCCCCTCCCAGACCTCTGCGACCGCCCATCCCAGAAACGCTCGCGCACCTGGCCACACACACACAGCCTCCCCTGCTACCTGGCTCTGAGGGTCTGGATGGAGCCTATGAGCAGCACAGGGGCGTGTGGCCCAGACACCAGCTGCCTTGGGGACACAGCCAGCCTGAGCAGCGAGTGCCGACAGATGGCGCCACCTGGGCAGTCTGCTCGGCGCCCCTCCCGCCAGCTCCTCACCAGTGCTCGCCTCGTCCTCCGCCCTCTCCGCAGGGCCCTCCTCTCCGGCCAGTATCTCCTCGGCCTTCTCCGGCCCAGTTCTGGTCGCCTTCTGGATAGCCTCGATCTTTGGTCCCAGGACCCGAGACTTGAGCCGGGCGTAGACCTCCGCAGCTTTCTCCATCACCTCCTTGTTGGCCTTGTAGCGGCGGATCTGGCCCACCAAGAGGCCTGGCTCAGGGGGCGCAGCCTCCTCACCCCCCGCCCGAGACCCTCCCCCATCACCGCACCCCACAGCGCCTCCCGTGCGCATGGCTTCCTCCTCGCTGACCACAGGCGGCTGTGGCCGGAAGCCCAGCGCCCCGAGCAGACCCGTAGCCCCACCACCAGCCCCTTCAACCCCTGGGCTCCCGCCGCACCTTCTTCAACGTGGCCACCACGTCCGTGTTCTTCTGGAGGATCTGTGAGGTCACCTGCAGGGTCCCTAGTTCCTCTAACGCGTTCAGACACCTCTTCACATCCTACAGGACAGCAAGGGCAGTGAGGAGGGTCAGCACCTAGCTGCGGGGGTTCTAGGGGGCCCAAGAGGGCAGAGAAGGACACCCTGGGCTGAGCAACAGGGAGCCCCGGGGACAGTGGTGAAGCACCCAGAACTCGAGGGGTCTTGGGGCCTCATGTGGCACCACCTGGTGGGAACGCAGAGCACTGCACCCAGGAGGCCAAGCTGGGCCCTTATCTGGTGGGCGCCCATGTGAACAAGGACCCTGCCCTGCGTGTGCGGCCTGGCTTTGCCTCAGCGTCCCCAGACGTCTAAGGGAGCTCGAGCGATGAGGGGGTAGGGGAACTGAGACATGACCTCTGCACCCCGAGGAAGGTCTCACCGGATTGTCAACCTTCAGGGCGAACTTGATCTCGCTGTGCAGCTTCTGAAGCTTCTCCTCCACGGAAGGTTCTGTGGCCAAGAGAGAAGGCAGTGCCCAGGCCTGAGCGGGGTCCCTGGTGATGGGAGCCGGCTCCTCCAGGGCCGTCCCTCCTCCCGTTCGGCGACCTCAGGCTGCAACCAGGGCTGGGCAGCTGGCCCCTCACCTTTCTTCTTCTCAACCTTCCGGTCTGGTGGGAACCCTTCCGACCGCTTCCGGGTCCGTTCCATTTTCGCGGGCCTGTGGAGAGTCGCGCCCTTAGAAGGCCCCTGACCAATGCCCCCACTGAGGGCCGGGGGCCTGTGGGGGGACCCATGGCCGCTGCAGAAGGAAACCATCAGGAGGCCCGGGAGGCTGGGAGGAGGAGGCTCAAGGCCCGCCTGACCTGGTCTAGGGCAGCACCCGAGGGGACCCAAGACATAACCCTTCCTCTAGGAAGTAAATAATGTGAAAGCCCAGAATTTTTTTTTTTTTTTTTTAAACAGGTGGTTAAGGGTGAATGGCTAGTTATGTAGACCCCAGCACATGAGTTACTCTGATATGATGCTGGGAAACGGCAGCTGGCATGTCACCGAGCCTTCGATTCTACATCCTGCTCGGCAGCCTGGCTGCCATATTCCCACGGGGCAGGTTTGTTTACTGATGGCTGGGATTCCACATAGAAAGTGGGCAGGGAGATGGGCTCTGTGCTCCCACCTCAGTGGGCCTTGGACTTTAAAAGGCCTGAGAACCACTGGTCTGGGGACAGTCTCGCCCCCTCAGCACTGGCGACACGGGGGCCGGGTCATCCTCTGTGGGGCTCCATCCTGGGCACTGTGGGGAGAGGGGCGGCCTCCCTGGCTCCACCCACTGGATCCCAGGAACCACCCCCACGTGACCAAAACAGATGTCCCAGGACACTGCCTGGTGTCCCCTGGGAGCAGGGTCACCCTGGGGGGAGAGGCCTACTCTGGGGAAGGACCACAGACCTTGGCAGTGACTCCTGCATAACCTGATGGGGCCCCAAGAACCAGACACTTCAACTGGATTCAGTCTCAAAGACTGGATTCAGAAGCTGGGGCCCTTCCTTGAGATGTGGGGACCCCCAGGGGGCTATGCGAGGAGTGGCAGTGCGGGAACGGACCTGGCCCGGGGCTTCTCCTCGGGGCGCCCTCTCTTATCCTTCTGGCTGGGTCTCCGCGCGGGCTCTGTGCTTTGCAGGTGCAACTTCTTCGCTGATTTCTTCACCTGTAGCAACCAGAGAAAGGGAGGGGCTGGAGCGGCAGTCGGCGTGGGGCTGCCCCAGACCCCTGAGCTGTTCCCTTAGAGACACAGTGTGACATTCCCTGCTATCACCTTCGCCTGATGGGAGCTGATAGACTGGGCAGGATGGATCCCGTGTCCAGTCCACCCCCGGGCAGCAGCTTCTCAGGGTCTGAAAGGATCACCCAACAGTGGGGCAGCCCCACTGCATTCCTCTTGCCAAGCAACACACCACCTGTGCCAGGGAACTTGGTCCCCCTTTTGTGACAAAATGGAGAGCAGTGGAGAGAGAACAGGGCATTGTTCGGCTCCCCCACCCCTATCGAGTGGGATCCTGGGCTCGGACCAGAAGGCGATGGGCCCGGGGGGCTCGGATTCCTGGACTCAGGCTGGCCTGTGAGAGCCAGGAGGACAGGGAGCTGACGCCCTGCGGTCACACACAGTGCTAAGGGTCACCACCAACATGCACCAGAGGCTGAACTGCTCCCATGCTTACCCCACAAGCCGTTCCCCCGCAGCAGCCAGAGGGCACCTGTGAGCACCCACCCCTCCTCTGCCCACAGCCTTCCAGGGTCCCACCTACCTCCCTTGCGGTAACAGCCCAAGTCCTCCACAAGGCCCTGTACGACCTACCCCTTCCCCTCCCTGCCCTCCCCTCCTCCCTCTCTCTCCCTCGCTCACTCTGCTCCAGACACACGGGCCTCCTGGCTGTTCCTCCAACACACCAGGCACGGTCCTGCCCCAGGGCCTTTGCACGGGCCGTGCGCTCGGCCAGGAATGCCTCTCCCCAAGATATCTTCTCACTTCATTCAGATCCTTACTTAAGGTCGGCTGCCAGCCTGAAGCCTCTGAGGTCTGCCCTCTTTGCGATGGAAACCCTCTCGCCCCCGCAGCTCACACCCCGCCCTGGCTTCCATCTCCTTGGCACCACACACCATCTTCAGGTGGTCCGCTGCCCGTCCCCCTCCCTCAAGTGTCAGCTCCTTAACAGCGGGCTCTCTGTGTCTCCCTGACCGCTTGGCGCCCCGCACACAACGGCTGCTGCACGGACGCCGCCGGACGCACCTCTCTGTCCAGCTCGGCCTCGGGCTCCGAGTCGGAGGAGGACTGGGGGCCCCGGCCCCG
>NW_020173270.1:4614846-4616003 GCF_003031525.2 Neophocaena asiaeorientalis asiaeorientalis
GCCGCCGCGCCTCCAGCTCGCGCCGCCGCTCCTCGTCCCGGCGCTTCCACTCGCTGATGCGGTCCACCTCGTCGCTGTCGCTGAGGGTGCGGGCCGGTTAGGGCTCCCGTCCCGGCCTGCCCGCGCCCCCGCCCCGAGGGCCCCGCACCCACCTGTCGCTGCTCGAGGTGGTCGGTGGCCGCTCAGCCTTCGGTTTCCGCCCACGGGGCTTGGGGGGAGGCTTCTCGGCTATGGAAGAGCGGGGGCGGGGTGGCCTCTCCGGCGTCTCTCGGTGGGAGTTCCCCCCCCACCGCCAGGCCAGGCGCAGGCCCAGGGCAGCACCCCCCAGCCGGCCTACCTGGCTTCCTGCCCCGAGGAGGCTTCTTTACGGAAGCGTCCGAGTCGGAGGAGGACGAGCAGGAGGAGGAGGACGCCGACCTCGCCACGGCCGCAGGCTCAGCCTTGGCCCCGTCTGATTCTGCTTTGGAGTCCGAGTCGGAGGCTGACGGCGCCTTCTGGGGGAGGCCCGGGGAGGTGAGAGCAGCCAGGGTGAGGGTGACCCCAGGCGTGCCTGCAGCGCCCCACCCCACCCAAACCCACAACCCTTCGTTCTGGCCCAGAACCCCAGACACACACACACACCCCACGCTCACACGCTCATGCACACATACTTGTGTACACACAACACACTTGTACACGCTCATACATGCCTGCCTGCGCACAACACACACACGTACATACATCACACTTGCACACGGGTGCGCACACGCGTGCATTCTCTCTCTCATGGGGCCCCTCAGAGTGCTTTGCCCCCCTCCGATGCCAGCATCCCGTTTTCCAAACCGGCCTCTAAGGCCCTCTCGGGGGCAGCAGCGGCCTCCTGCTCCGGGGAGGTGCTCCGCGCACACGGCGCTTGGAAACCATGGGCCAAAGCCATGAGTGAAGGTGGAGGCGGATGTCAGCGGACCCCGGCGTCTCCCTGGGGCCTACAGCCTCCCCTCCTCCAAAACGGACTGACCCCGACCTCAGACAGTGGCTGGTGACCATGGGGAGATGCTTGAGGAGCTTCCACCGGCCGGTGTGTGGGAACAAAATAAAACACCCGTACCTTTTTCTTCCGTCCTGGAAGGGGACCCCGCCGTGGGGCCCGGACCACGGCTTTCTTCTCCAGGGTGAAG
>NW_020173270.1:4616148-4688438 GCF_003031525.2 Neophocaena asiaeorientalis asiaeorientalis
CCCCACCCCATGCATCCCTCCCCAGGGTCCGGCCAGCTGCTCACCTGGTCACTGGTCTTCTCTGACTCGGAGGAGCTTTCCGAGTTCTCCTCCTCAGATGGAGACATGCTGGCTTGATCCAGGTCACTGGAGGCCTTTCGAGCTCGTTTTGAGACCGACATCTGGAAGGGGAGCAGCCCGGACACATCAGCAACTGAGAAAGCCCGTGTGCTCGGGAAACTTTGGGGGGAGGAGGACAGGGACCCTTTTGAGAATCTGATAAAAACCAGGGATACTGATCCTAGAGTTTCAGTTTGGGAAGATGAGATAGTTCTGGAGATGGATGGTAGGGATGGTTGCCCAACAATGTGAATGTAAAATGCTACTGAACTGTGCGCTTAAAAATGGTTAATATGGTGAATTTCATGTTGTGTGTATTTTACTACAATTAAAAAAAATAAAGAATACAAACCAGGAATCCTTCCCCCAGAAAAACACATACACATATGTTTTGTAACTAGATAGAGGTGGTGGTTGCACCACTTCTGTTAAATGCCACTGAGTTGTACGTTTCAGAACGGTTAATTTTTTTATGTGAATTTCACCTCAATAAGAAAGATTTTTTAAACACACACATACATACAGTTCTGAATTAGGTTTCAGGGGTTCACAGACTCCCAGATGCTCACTCAAAGAAGCCAATTTAAGAAACTGTATAAAGGAAGAACTGAGGAGGCAAAGAGGACTGAGCTTTGGACACAGATCTCGGCCCACTGACGCCTGGTCCTCCCCGTCAGGGTGTGGGTTTAGGTACGATGCACCTCTGCCTCTGTCCCGTTACAGCCCAGACTCGCTGGTTCTCGTCACAAGCGCTTACTGAGAGCATCTCACCTCCTCCGGGGCCTGACCAAGGCCAGGGTACGATGGGCTGCACTGTGTTCCCCCAAAACGCATACAGTGAAGACCTGACCCCCAGGACCCCAGAATGTGACTATTTGGAGATGGGTCTTTGAAGAGATAATTAAAGTAAAATGAGGTATTAGGGTGGCCCTGACCCAATATGACTGGGGTCCTTATAAGAAGAGGAGATTAGGACACAGAAATGCACAGAGGGAGACCACGTGAAGAGATGGTGGACACACAGAAAAAGAGTGACAAAAGAACGTTAACTAGAGAGAGAGAGCACAAAGCTGACCTGGCAGAAAGCCATAGCCACACCCCCCAAAATGGGGAAAGGAACACCAATAGGTGTGTTCCCAGCTAGGGTGCTGGGTTACGAGGGAAGAGGTCATCTAAATGCCTCCCTAGTGTGGGGGAAAGGTGTTGTAATAATGACATATTCATTTAACGCAAAGTTGGCCAAAAAACCCAAAAAGACAAAACCTGAATACATACTGACCTACAAGTAGTGGTTAATACCTAAGGGGTAGGATGGGGGGGCCATTTATTTTCAAGATATTTCTGTCTAACTCCTTCAGTAACTGTAAACAGAAACAACAGGGACTTCTAAACGATACCAGGGACTTCCCTCGTGGTCCAGTGGCTAAGAATCTGCCTTCTAGCAACCTAAGTGTCCATTGACAGATGAATGGATAAAGAAGATGTGGCATATATATACAATGGAATAAGCCATGAAAAGAAACAAAACTGAGTTATTTGTAATGAGGTGGATGGACCTAGAATCGGTCATACAGAGTGAAGTAAGTCAGAAAGAGAAAAACAAATACCGTGTGCTAACATATATATGGAATCTAAAAAAAAAAAAAAGGCTCTGAAGAACCTAGGGGCAGGACAGGAATAAAGACACAGACGTAGAGAATGGACTTGAGGACACGGGGAGTGGGAAGGGTAAGCTGGGACGAAGTGAGGGAGTAGCATGGACTTACATACACTACCAAATATAAAACAGCTAGTGGGAAGCAGCCGCATAGCACAGGGAGATCAGCTCGGTGCTTTGTGACCACCTAGAGGGGTGGGATAAGGAGAGTGGGAGGGAGACGCAAGAGGGAGGGGATATGGGGATATACGTGTGCATATAGCTGATTCACTTTGTTACACAGCAGAAACTAACACAACATTGTAAAGCAATTATACTCCAATAAAGATGTTAAAGGAAAAAAAGAAAAAAGAAGAAGAAGAAAAAAAAAAAATCCTCCTTCCAATGCAGGGGATGGGGGTGCAACCCCTGGTCGGGGAAGTAAGATGCCACATGCTGCGGGGCAACTAAGCCTGCACGCTCTAGAGCCGGCACACGCCACAACTAGAGAGCCCACGTGCTGCAACTACTGAACCCACGTGCCACAACTACAGAGAAGTCTGCACGCCACAACGAAGAGCCCGCGTGCCACAACTAAGACCCGACACAGCCAAATAAATAAATAAATAAAATATTAAAAAATAATCATAACGTTTAAGGACAAGGAAATGCTCATCTATTGGGTGGAAAAACAGCAAGACACATTACGTGCATGATTGCCAATTCCATACTTTACATACCCACCCCGCCTGTGAGGCACACACAAGATCACAGAGAAACACATCAGGATATTTCTAGTCCTTGGCACAGAAACCCCCTCAGATAGTTCGGGCATTTTTCACTGGCTTCTTTATGCTTTTCACATCTTCTAACTTATCTACGATGAGCATGGCTTATTGTTATAAATGGAACCAAAAGCAAATGTTATTTTTAAAAATCATAAAAACAATGCCTTACTCTATCAAAAGAATTTGCTGCTAGGTCCCGGTCCTTTCATTGTGCACCGAAATATTCGGAAGCAGTCAAAAGGCAGAGGAGAGGGGAAAAAAGGCAGGAAAGAGAATCTCTCCAAGAGAACTCAAAACTCACATCCACACAAAAACTTGTACACGAATGTTCCCAGCAGCGTTATTTGTGATGGCCCCAAAGTGGAAACAACCCGAACGTCCATAAACGGATGACAGATAAACAAAGTGTGGTCGGGCCATACCCGGGAATATCGCTCAGCCATGAAAAGGAGAGAAGCCCTGACACTCGCTACCACGTGGATGGACCCTGAGGACACGATGCTCAGTGACAGAAGCCAGCACAGAAGGACACACACTGTGTGATTCCACTGATGGGAAACGTCCAGAACAGACAAGTTCCACAGAGGCGGATTCCTAGGTACTAGGGAATGAAGGTGGGGATGTGGGGGGACTGCCAGTGAGGACGGGGTTTCTTTTTGGGGTGATGGAAAGTTCTAGAACTGACAGAGGGGATGCTGGCACAACTATGTGAATGTACTAAAAACTGAAAGAAGCAAAGGCCGGAGAAGGAGAAAAGCAGACGGCCAGACGGAACCTGTGGAGGGAGCAGGGAGGGCCACAGCCCCCCACAGGCCGGCTGTGCCCGCCCCACCCCCGCGCCCCTACCTTCAAGGCCACTGCCTTCCGCTTGAGGCCGCTGTTGTCACTGCTCTTGTCCGAGTCCGAGTCACTCTCCATTCTGTCGCTGGCGGCTGCAGCGGTCACGGCTGTGACCGCCATGACCCCCCGGTCCTCGTCGTCCTCACTGCCAACTGCCGGATCGGCTTCAGGGGCCTCACTGTCGGAGGAGCTCACCGGCTGGGGGTGGGGACAGAGACAGCAGGTCACCACCAGGCGTGGCCCACAGGGCAGCAGCCACTGGCCGGGTCTCAAGTGTCAGGGTCTGGCCTGCTCGCTCTCCAAATGCGTGAACTGAGGCTCAGAGAGCTCCAAGGGGGACTTCCCTGGCGATCCAGTGGTTAAGACACTGTGTTCCCAATGCAGGGGGCGTGGGTTCAATCCCTGGTAGGGGAACTAAGATCCCATACGCCGTGCGGCACGGCCAAACAATATTAAAAAACAAAACAAAACAGAAAGCTCTGAGGACTGATGAGGCAGGGCGAGATGGGCATGTGTGGGCTAGCCGCTAGGATTCAAGCACTGCAGGATCTGAGGGCAGACCCTGGGCCAGTGACTTAAGCCCCTGTGTGCCTCATCCCCCATCTGAGCAACGGGGCTGACACCACTTTGGCCTCACAGGGCTGTGGCGAGGGTGAGACAGAAGTGGCATGTACTGAGGACAGTGCCCAGACTGGCAGGAGGTCCATTGAGGTTTGCTTTTTGTAAACATGATTATTACTACAATTACTAATGAGGAGGAAAATGAGCTAGGACAGGACCTCTGGGCGCGAACTTCCAGGCACTTCTGTTTCTGTTTTAGCCACAATGCCTGCTCAGGCGCTAACAGCCGCAAAAATAGCAGACACGTAGATTGCACTTCTTCGGTGCTAGCCGCGTGCCGGTCTTGTCTGCACACTCAGTTGCCATCTGTGAGCAGCAGCCAGGTGCCAGGCACTGTGCTAGGGAGGTGGGAGCGCCCAGACATGGCCCTGCCCCTGGGGAGCTTACAATCTAGTGGGAGACCGACCACGGCCATGTGAGCAGACCAGAGTTGAGGGGGTGTGGAGGAAATGGAACCCTCTTACACTGTGGTGGGGGGGAATGTAAAGTGGTTGCAGCCAACATGGAAAACAATATGGCGGTTCCTCAAAAAACTAAGAATAGAGCTACCACATGATCCAGCAATCCCACTCCTGGGCATATGTCCAGAGAAAACTATAATTCGAAAAGATCCACGCACCTCTATGTTCACAGTAGCACTATTTACCATAACCGAGACACGGAAACAACCTAAATGTCCATCAACAGATGAATGGATAAAGAAGATGTGGTGTGTATACACATTGGACTATTACTCAGCCATAAAACAGAATGAAATAATGCCATCTGCAGCAACATGGATGGACCTAGAGATGATCATACTAAGCAAAGTAAGTCAGAAAGAGAAAGACAAATACCGTACAATATCACTTATATGTGGGATCTAAAATATGACACAGGGAAATTCCCTGCTGGTCCAGTGGTTAAGACTCCATGCTTCCACTGCAGGGGGCATGGGTTCAATCCCTGGTTGGGGAACTAAGATCTGGCATGCCGTGTGGCACAGCCAAAAATTAAAACAAAAAAAAAAAAAAGGGTAAAAAGTGCCACACGAAGTAGGTGAAGCCCCAAACCTGAAACACTGAGAGAGAACCATCAGACTGTCAGGTGGATTTCCCTCACGCCTCTCCTCCGGGGTGTCGCTTTTCTCTGGGGCACCCCTGGTGAGTGGAGAAGGGAAAGGACGTCCCCGGTTCTTCACGGGGGAAACAGCAGTGTGAATGACTAAATGGAGGGTCCAGGACCCTGCTGATTGTCTGCGGGAGGAACGGAGTCAGCCTCGTGGCAGTGAGAGCTAGCAGACACGAGGAATCATCTCTCTCCGTGTAACATGTGGGGAGCTGTCATTCTCACTCTGCAGACGAGGCAAAAGGCGGCGTGATGGAGCCAGATCACACGGCGACTAAGCGACAGAGCTGGGGTGCAAGCCAGCTCTGCTGGGCCCTGAAGCCTGGCCCACTGGACACAGCTACTGCCTGTTACAAACCCCGGCTTGCTTCTGCTAAGCGCTCAACCAACTGTGGCCAGATGTGCGCCTCGACAGCCGGGGAGGCGACTGGGACGAGTGGGCATGTTCCATAAGTGGGGAAACAAGGTCTCCGGGAAGGTAAGTGACTTGCCCCGCACTGTGCTTTGGGGATAAAGCCAGGAACTCTGCATCTCCTGGGCTCGCCCCATGAGACCTAACTACCTGCCAGCAAAAGTTTTGGGAAATCCGATCCCCATGGAGACATCTGGAGGACAGGAACATTGGTGGCTCAGAGAGGAACCAGGAAATAAAGGCCAAGAGCCAGCTGACCTGCAACCATCCCGAGACCCACTGGTTGAGTGAGATGAGTGATGAGTGTTGGTCTCTTTCACTGTCTCTCTCTTTTTTTTGGCCTCACGGCGCGGCATGCAGGATCTTAGTTCCCCGACCAGGGATCGAACCCGTGTCCCCTGCATTGGGAGTGCAGAGTCTTAACCCCTGGAGCCCCAGGGAAGCCCCCTCTCACTGTCTTAATGGGTCGGGAGGGTGACAGAGGTGGAAAGGGAAGGTCAGGCCCAGCCTGGCCTCCTCGGTCCCCAATACCTTGCACCCCTGTGCCGGGTGCCTGATGTGCACTGGCTCACCGTGTTCCCCCGACAGCCCCACGAGAGCTTGTCGTACCCTAAGCCTCTGTTTTAGATGAGGAAACTGAGGCTCCGAGAGGTGACGTCAATCAAACCCCAAAGAACACGGTGAACAGGAGGAAGAGCCAGGCCTCGAACCCAGGTCCACGCATCCACACAGCAGGGCTCTTACCCCAGGATCCATGTGTAGAGGTCCTTCTCCATGCCCACCTGCCCCTCCAGGACCCCACCTGGCTTGTACCGACCAGAAAAGAACTTCAGCCTGGGAGACGGGAGGCCTGGGTTTTAGTTCCAGCTCAGCTCGAACCAGCTACTGGGACAGGTCCCTTTACCTCCTCTATCAGGTCACGAGGATGTATCAACTGGGATCCTTCTAGGTCAATCCTTCTCAACAAGGGATGATTCTTTCCCCGAGGAGGCATTTAGCAATGTCTAGACATTCAAATTTTCAAGATGCTGGGGGGGGGAGGGTGTCTTGGCATCGAGAGGGCGGGGCCAGGGATGCTGCTCAACAGCCCACAGTGCCTAGGACGCCCCACGGAGAGGGAGAGAAGTTGAAAAACCCTGGTCCAGGTCTCTGAGGCCTCACGTTCCAGCTGGGTCCTTCCCGGCAATCAAGCAAACACTCCAGGCCTCAGCGTGCTCAGCTGTAAGACGGAAAAGATTCCACCTACCCAGCCCATCTCGGGATTACTGGATATAGCTGGAACCGCACTGAGATAGCGTTTTTCCACCTCCTGGCTTGGCAGGAGGGTGCGGGAACAGGCCCTGCCGTACGCTCCTGGTGGGAGCACAGTGAGCTAAGGCTGTCAAAAAGAATAAAGCTGTTCTCTGCACAGACGAGGGAGACCAATTGGGGGAATAAAGCCAAGTGGAGCATTACATGCTTCAAAAAAGCAAGCTATGTAGGGTTTTACGTGAACAAAGAATCTTGGAAGGACACACAAGGAACTGGTAGCTAGGGCTACCTTGAGAGGAAACTTACACAGAACGGCCGCGAGGCAGGGCTGATCCCGCACCGTATGCCCTTTTGTACTTTTCAGTCTTGTACCAGGAGTCTGTACTCCCACTCCAAACGTAAAACTAAAGTAAAACCTTATAGGATGAAAAGACAGACTGCCCGGGCACCCTCCAAGCAGTGCTTCCAAAAGCCTGCTGTGGACTGGCTCCATCAGAAGCATCTAGATAACTCGGGGGATGAACCACCTCAAGGTGCCCAGGCCTCAGCCCTAAACTACCACACCTAAACCTCTGGGGTGGGGCCCAGGGATCTGCATTTTTAACCCAATGTTCTTTTGGAGGCACAGATGGGTCAGAGAACCAAACAGCAGTAATATGCTCTCACACCTATACCTACTTCTCAACCTGGGGAGTCTGTATGGGGCGGGTTTAATGTCAAGGTTACACCATTTTTGAGTTTCATTTCCTTGAGGGCAGGCATCTACACGGTACTTCACAGGCTGAGGGTGAGTAATAAACATTAAATGGTGTATGATTCACCAGGAGGCAATAAGCTTAGGACGAGACTAACCAGCACTTGAGCTGGGGCCAGAATACGGTCTCATGAAACTCAGCTACCTTCAGCAACTTCCGATCCGTTTACCCAAGTGGGAAATGTGCAAAGCCTGAAGAGACGGTGGGGACCAAAGCAGGGGGAACGTCCATCTCCCAGACCCATCACGGGAGGTAAAAGGCACCACACACATGAAACGTGGGCCTGGACCCCTGAGAAGAGGCTGCCAAACCCTCAGCACTGGAGAGAGCTCTCGAACGGACCCCAGGTTCTAGATTGTGAGCTCCCAGAAGGCAAGAGGCGTGTCTGCATCACCTAGGATTCCTGGTCCCTAGTGCAGCACATGGCATGCGTGCAGCCAGGGTCTACACAGGAGTGTTTGCCGGGTCGGTGGGTAGATGGAAGGCACAGGAGAGGCACACCCAGACCATCTTGAGATCCCGAGTTCTCAAGCAGGACCAGATGCTACAAAACTACTCGGTCCTTCTCTCACACAAACCAGACCCTCTCCGACTCCCGCTTCCCCGCCCACAGACCACGCGGCAAGTCCGTTTCTTCCCTAACAGCAGAGCTCTGAGCTCTGCAGTCAATTCGCCAGGTCTCCCGGCCCACCTGGAGCCCACCCCTGCTGAGGCCAGGCTACTCCACCTCCCCGCGACTCCCCTTGTCTGCACCTCGCCCCAAAACACCCAGAGCAAGGCACCCCTCTGCCATCCTTCCTCAGCTTTCCACGGCTTTTTTACGAATTTAACTTCAACTTCTCTAAATTCCCTTTTTTCCCTGAATGTTTCCAGACACTGATTTGCCACTGAGAATGTCATCTCTGACTCTTAGCACTTCTTTCCCACCTGAGCAAGAGCTCTCACGTCTACTAACTACAACCTTTTTCTGAGTTTGAAATCTGGCAGTAATGGGGGAAGGAAAGGGTGTTACTGAAAGGAAAAAAATTTTTCTCCTTAGAAACAAAAGGTTTCTTAGGAGCTCTAACGATGCTGTTTCACATTTAGGCTAATCCTAGAGCAGTGGGTCTCACCAGGGGGGATCCTGCACCCCTCCACCCGACACTTGGCAATGTCTGCAGACATGTTTGGTTGTCACAACTGGGTAAAGAAGGAGCTCCTGGCATCGAGTGGGTGGGGCCAGGGATGCTGCTCCAACCCCGACAGTGCCCAGGACCGCCCTCACGGAGAATGATGAGGCCCCAAACAACAGCGGCGCCCAGCAGGAGGAGCCCTGTCCCAGAGGCCTCTCCTTTCTCTGTGGGACAAGCTAAGACCACCTCTGGTCCTCAGCGTGCTCGAGTGCCTGCTTCACCTGGGCTCCGCTGACCCCCGCCAGCCTCCCACCCCCGGCACCGACTCACCAGAGGAGCACTGTAGCTGGCATGGGGGTTGTTCTGGATCTCCCACAGGCCCTCATTGAAGCCTTTCCTCTTGTTGGGTTTCCCGTACTTATCTTTACATTTGTCGTAGGGAAACAGGTCCTTGGGTCCCAGGAAGGCTCTGGAGAAAAGAACCACGGGCCGAGCCCAGGTGAGCCAGGCCACCCCGGGAGGCAACAGCTGGGAAAAATCCACCCCCAGCGGGGGACACTTACGTTTCGTGGGTACCAAAGAAGAAGATGGGGTACTTGTTGGGCGGGGGCTTCACGGCACCGTCGGCGATGTCATCGATCTGCAGTGATAGGCCAGTCAGGGGGTGGCTGGGGGGTGGGGGACAGCTTCACCCACTGACCCAGGAAGTGACCAGGAAAACAGCCAAGTTACTTGGGGGAAAGCACGCTGGGAGGAGGGGAGCCTTCCCCAGAGGAACCCAAGGTAGGTATTTCACCTGGGCAAAGCCAAATACGGTCCTCTGAGCAGCCAGGGGCTGGGGCCAAGCCCAGCTTCCGTGAACTCCCAGGACCCTCCCACGGGACCCCCTCCCGCAAAGAGGCAATCGGTGATCAGTCTACCAGAGGCTGCAGCTGGCAGCTCCAAGGATGCAGAGGGTGGGGGGTGGGCTGCAGGAGACAGGCCCCGAGCATCCAGGAAGTCCCACCCTCTCCCTATAGGCCCATGGGCTCCAGCAGCTGTCAGTCATCTCCCCACAGGAGGCTAGCAGCCCCTTCCCTTCCAATCAGGTGCTTGGAAGCATTCTGGGCTTAAGAGAGCCAGCTGGAGTGGGGCGCGGAGGAGAGGGAGAAGCTGGTACTCTGGGAGGAAGGGAAGTGCCCGTAAAGTTTTATCACTCTGGTGCTTCCAAGAAAGTAAGCCCGAGCAAATCAGGTTAGGGTGGGTTCTCTGGTCCCCATTAATTCCTTCCCGTCCTCTTCAAAGCCTGGGAGCTGCTGGAACCTTCCCTGCCCCTCTCACCCAGCTTCCTTCCTCAGTTCTCTGGGCTACTTTTCAAAGTCCTTGGGCCCTGGGCCCCAAACACCCATCCCAAGCATCCCGCTCCTGCACAGACGCATCCCCAAACTCCATCACCCTGAGGACCAGCCTGCCATGCCTTCCAGGCCCGCTTCTGCTCTGACCTCACCCAGGACCCGCCTCTGAGCCTGAGGCACAGATATCTCAGCGGCAGCACCTGTAAGGACCACGCTCAGGGCTGCCTAGTTAGCAGTCCCTGAGCCCACTCCTGGCATCCTGTGGCGGCTTCTCTGCAACCAAACGCCCAGCTCTGTGTGATGCCCTCCTGCTTACTTCCACCCAGAGGGAGGAGGGTCTGGCAGGGAACGAGGATGAAATCGCCAGGCACCCCACAATACTGCCCAGGCAACTCCTGAGCTCCTTGTGTTCCAGCCGAGCCTTCAGCTTCATGCTTCTACTGCCTCCCCCTCCAAATTCCTTCAGTCCTAACATGCATATTCCACCAACCTCAGTCCTGGGGCAACTTAGACCTGGGGATGGCAACAACCTCCTGGTCCCTCCTCCACACTGGCCTGCCCCACAGACAGTGCCTGAAACTCCACTCTGCAGTTCTGAGACTCACGCTCAAGACTCCCTTCAGAACTGGACCCCTCGAATCATCTGGGTTCTCTGGATCCCAGCTTCCTCCAGAGGGGATCCCTAAAGTCCCCTGGGCCCAGCCCCCTCCCTCAGGGGCTCTCTCTTTCCAGCTTGAGTCCCCGTGGCTGGCCTCTGATTCAAGCATGCCTCCACCCACCCCAAGCCCTCCCTCCACCCACCCCAAGCCCTCCCTCCACCCTGTGCCCCCACCAGCTTCCTCCACCAGGGTCTGGTGGGGGAGCCCTGGGGGACGGGCGGCACCAGTCCCCAGGATCCCCCAAACAAGTCTTATTCCAATCTCCGGTCTCTGATGCCCCACATTTTCAGATCCAGTCCCCTCAGCTCCAGCGACCTTGTGAACACAGCACCCAGCCCTATTTCCAGCCCTGGTCCTGCTGAGCACCTCTCAACCTTGACCCTCAACCATTCTCCCTTACTGGAGCCCTTATCCCTAGGCCCCCTTCATACGTGGCTGAGGACCCCCAGCCCCTCAGAGCTTGGCTTCTTGATGCCCCCCATAAAGAGGTCCTTCAGCCCGGAGAACCTCCTTCCCATTCGTTTGAACCCTCTTCTCAAATACCAGATTCCTCAGCTCCCCTCACACCCACCAAACTCCTTCCGATTTGAACCCTGGCTCCTCAGGCCCCAGGTCCCTCAACCCCATACCCCTCGGCTCTGGGACCCCCAGAGCGGGTCCCCCAGGCTCGGGGCCCCCCGCACCTCCAGCGCGCGGGTTGCTCAGGCCCGGGACCGCTCCTGGCCCAGGTTCCCGCACAATCCCCGCGCGAGGGTTCCTCAGGCCGAGGACCGCCAGACCCCCAGGCACGCGAGTCCCCCAGGCCCGGGTCCCCCCAGACCCCAGGCGCGCGGGTTCCTCGGGCCCGGAGTCCCCCAGACCCCGGGAGCGCGGGTCCCTCAGGCCCGGGGCCCCTACTGCCCCACCCCACCCCCAACCCCCCGTCGCCTGGCCCATCTCCCTCGCGGCCTCACCCGGGCCGGCCAGTGCGGGTAGCCCTTCATCTTGGCGAACACCAAGTCCCCGGGCTTGAAGGCGTGCGGCATGCTGGCGGCGGGAGACCCAGGCCGCGGGAAGCGGCAGCGGCACGGGCAGCGGCGGCGGCGGCGGCAGCAGCGGCGGCAAGGGGAGGCGAAGCCGGGGGCGGGAACAGGGCGCCGAGGGGGCGGGGGCGACGGCCTAGGTAGCGGGTCGGAGCGTGTTTATTGGCCTGCCCCTCGCCGGAAGTCCCGCCTTCAGGCCGTCACGGGCGGGCGACGCCGTCGCTCAGGACCACGTGCGGGGGATAGAGGAGCAGGGGGACCAATGAGAAGAGGGGTTGGAGCTGAGCAAGTTAACGGGATTGGATAACGCGTAGAGCCAAGGGGGCGTGACCCAGAAGCCTAACGGGAGGGGACGGAGGTTAAGGGAGGTGAAAGAGGAAAGGTAGGAGGAGAGAAACAGGCGCTCTGGGAGAGAAGAGGCAGGCAGCCAGGCTCCTTCGGGGCCGGGCTTAGGGTAGAGGGGCGGGCCATAGAACGCCACAGGAGGAGGGGCCTTAAGTAGGAAACATGCTATTGGATTACCACAGGAAAGAAGGCCCAATCACTGTAGGGGGCGCGTCACTGTAGGGGGCGCGTCATTGATAGCCTCCCGCTCCTGGGAGGAGGGGCATAATATAGAGCTGAAGGGCATTGGGTACCACGAGAGGAGCGGCTCAAGGTAGAGAACCGGCATTAGCTATCACAGGAGGAAAGGCTTAAGCGGCTGTCCGCCATTGGATATCGCAAGAGACAAGGTTCAACTCAAAATAGGGACGCGCCGTTGCCTGCTCGAGGGGGCGGGGCTTAGGGGTAGGGACTGGTCATGTGGGGGTCTGAGGATAAACAGCCAAAAAATTCACAAAACACTTATTTCTTCACTCACGACACCATTGAGCACCATATGCCAGAGCCACAAAATACCCAATATACATACTTATTCAGTCGAGAAAAATGTATTGAGCACTGCCTGGCCAAGTTAGGTAACCTCTGCCTCAGTCTCCCAACCTGTAAAACGGGACTCATAATGGTACAGATCTTATAGGGGAGTAAGAATTAAATGACATCACCGCCCCTAAGGCGCTGGAAACTGTGCCTGGCAGCAGAAAATACTGGAAGTACTTAGGTGCTGTTACTCCGGCTCCTGAAGTATCCAACGTCTGCAGGGGAAAGAAATGTTAATTTCTTTGTAATTAAGACCCAGGGAAGGAACTCTGAGTAAAATAGGATGCTTAAGAAAGAGCTGAATTGGGCTTTCCTGGTGGCGCAGTGGTTAAGAATCCGCCTGCCAATACAGGGGACACGGGTTCGAGCCGTAGTCCGCGAAGATCCCACATGCAGCGGAGCAAATAAGCGTGGGCTCCACAACTACTGAGCCAGCGTGCCACAACTACTGAAGCCCGTGTGCCTAGAGCCCATGCTCCGCAAAAAGAGAAGGCACTGCAGTGAGAAGCCCATGCAGCGCAACGTAGAGTAGCAACGAAGACCCAACGCAGCCAGAAATAATAAATAAATTAAATAAATAATTTTATTTTTTAAAAAAAAGAAGAAAGAGCTGAATAAAACAACAAGGTCCTACTTTATAGCACGGGGAAGTATATTCAACATCCTGTGATGAACCATAACGGAAAAGAACATAAAAAATAATGTATGTATATGTATAACTGAATCACTTTGTTGTACAGCAGAAATTAACACAACATTGTCAATCAACTATACTTCAATTTTTTAAAAAAAGGAAAAAGAAAAAAAAAAGCTGAGTAATGCCAGAGGCTTCGTCTATCATGGGGGAACAGAAGTATTTTCTGGAGGAGATAGTAGTTTAACCAGAGAGTTCAAAGATGACTAGAAATAGGTCCAGGTAGGGGGGTGGGCGCTGGGAGGGCATTTAGGGCAGACCGGATAGCAAAAGGGTCCGTTAAGGACCTATCGTATGCCTTGTGAATATCAGTAACACGCTTGGGTTTTATTTTAACTTCTTGGGGGAAAAAAACCTGGAGGGATTTGATCACAGGGTACAGCGATAATACTTTAATCTCAAGAAACATCCTTATGCATGTGAAATACATCTCAAAAAGGCAGGGTTTTTTTTTACAAAGTTAAACAAAGACTTACCATATGAACCAGTAATCCCAACTCTATGTATCTACCCAAGAGAAATGAAAACAAACATCCACACCAAAATTTATACAACTAATAGTCATAACAGCATTATTCACAAAAACCAAAAAGGGGAAATAACCCAAATGGCCATCTATGGATAAATGGATAAACGAAATGTGGTATATCCTGATGATGAATTTTACTGCTGACTCTTCAGCAAGAGAAAGAAACGAAGGACCAATACACACTACAACAGGGATTAACTTCCAAAACATTATACTCAGTGAAAAAACCCAGACATAAGATCACATACTCTATGATTCCAACATCATATGACATTTGATACAATGTCCAAAAAAGGCAAAATTTTCAAGACAGAAAGTAGATCAGTATTTGCTTTGAGCTGAAGGTAGGAATCTAGAGTGACTGCAAAGGAGTATGAGGTTTCTTTAGGTGATGGAAAATCACCCTATGTTCTAAAACTAGATTGTGGTGATGGTCCTAGAGCTCTGTAAATATATAGTAAAATTCATTGAATTGTACACTTTAAAAAGGTGAATTTTAGGGTATGTAAATGATATATCTATGAAGCTGTTTTTAAAAAGATTCCTGGGGTTTCCCTGATGGCTCAGTGGTTAAGAATCCGCCTGCCAATGAAGGGGACATGGGTTCGAGCCCTGGTCCGGGAAGATCGCACATGCCGCGGAGCAACTAAGCCCGTGCGCCACAATTACTAAGCCTGTGCTCTAGAGCCTGCGAGCCACAACTACTGAAGCCTGCGCGCCTAGAGCCCGTCCTCCGCAACAAGAGAAGCCATCACAATGAGAAGCCCGCACACCGCAACGACGAGTATCCCTCACTTGCGGCAACTAGAGGAAGCCCGCACGCAGAAACAAAGACCCAATGCAGCCAAAAATAAAATAAATACAATAAATAAATTTATTTTAAAAAATAAGTAAAATAAAAATAAAAAAGATTCCTTAGGCTGCTGTGTGAAGAAAGGCTGTAGGTAACATTGCCAGATAAAATTCAGGATTACCAGTTAAATCTGAATTGTAGATATGCAACAAATACTTTTTTAGGGTAAGTATGTTCCATGCAATATTTGTGACATACCTATACTAAAAAAGTATTTATTACACATTCTACAACATGGATGAACCCTGAGGCCATTATGCTCAGTGAAATAGACTAGTCACAAAAGGACAAATACTGTATGAGTCCACTTATAGGCGGTCCCCAGAGGAGTTAAATTCATAGAGACAGGAAGTAGAATGGTGGGACCAGGGGCTGGGGGAGGGGCTTGGGAGTCAGTGTTTCATGGGGACAGAGTTTCCATTTGGAAAGATGAGAAAGTTCTGGAAATGATGGTGGGGATGGTTGCCCAACAGTGTGAATGTACTTAATGCTACTGAGCTGTGCACTTAAAAATAGTTTAAATGGTTAACGTGTTATATATGTTTTATCACAATAAAAAAAATAATAATGCATATATCATGAAATAACAATATCTGATACATAGTTCTTTTCCAAATGGTTAAGTTTGTAATTTTTTTTTTTTTTTTGGCCGAGCCACTGGGCATGCGGGATCTTAGTTTCCTGACCAGGGATTGAACCCGGGCCCCAGCAGTGAAAGCGCCAAGTCCTAGCCACTGGACTGCCGTGGAATTCCCTGTAAATTTAAATTATATATATAAAACAATAAAGTATTTGTATCTGAAATACAGATCTAACTGGGCATTCCGTATTTTTATTTGCTAAATCTGGCACCCTCACATGAGGTAGAAGTTGCACAATAAATGAGGAACTTGGTGTGGAGGGGTCTAGCCTAGGCCAGGGTACAGATGGGGATACTGAGGCCCAGAGAGGGGCATGCCTTGCCTGAGGTCATACATCCAGTCCTTCCGAGGGCAAGAATGTCACTTCTCTGGGTTCCCACCTCCAGGGCCCTCCTGATTCAGTGCAAACTTCTCCCCCAGACCTTGAGCCAGTGAAGAAAACCAGAGACTGAGCTATGTCGAGCAGCTGAAAAAAGACCAGGCTCTGATGGAAGCCAGAGGGCAGAGTTCCCCAAGAGGGTTAGGAGGACTCCCCCAAAGTGGCAGCCTGAGCTGGGAGAGGAGCCATGCCTTCCCGCCAAATCAGAGGCCACTGAAGCCAACGGCTGGGCCATTAGTCATCACCTGGGGAGGTGACTTTGCTTCCTGTTCCCTGAGAGATGGTGCCTGGCACCTGGCCGGAGGAGACAAGGTGGGGAAGGTGCTGCCCTGCACCAAGAACTGCATGGAACGTCTCCTTCTAATCAGCAGGTGACCTGAGCACCTACTGTGTGCTGCAGGCTTGATCTCCAGTTTACAGCCTGGGCCATCAGCTTTCAATCCTATCATTTTTTAAAAAAATATTTGCTTATTTATTTAGGCTGTGCTGCGTCTTAGTTGTGGCATGCGAGATCTACTTCCCCGACCAGGGATCGAACCTGGGCCCCCTGCATTGGGAGTGCAGAGTCTTAACCACTGGACCACCAGGGAAGTCCCTCAATCCTCTGATTAACAAATATTTACTGCCCACTTACCCAAGTAGAATAATAACTAAGATTTATTGAGCAGCTACTATGTTCCAAGTCACATATAGTAAACATTTAACATGGTTAATTTCATTTCCACGTCAGTTGTTATTTTTCACCCCTGCTTTCCAGATAAGGAAACTGAGGCAGAGGGATAGCACCGGGGGATTGGAATCTGGGAGTGTTGGACATTTGACCCAGAGCTTCTCCTTACCTGAGCTGTGAGGGTAACATTCATTCATTCATTCCTGCCTCATTCATTCTCCCCAGGAGGGTATTGTCAGAAATTCAGAATCACAGCCCCTCTCAAGACCAGAGGCAACAAAATCTGCCTTTAAATAAGCTCCCAGGACTTGCCTGGTGGTCCACTGGGTAAGACTCCGCGCTCCCAAAGCAGGGGGCCTGGGTTCGATCCTGCGACTAAGAAGTCCGCATGTCCCAACTAAGAAGCCCTCATGCTCCAACTAAAGATCCCACATGCCGCAACAAAGATCCCACGTGCTGCAACTAAGCGCAGCCAAAATAAGTTAATAAAATAAATAAATATTTTTTAAAATACATAAACAAGCTCCCCATGGGATTTGAGTTTGCATTATGGTTCAAGAAGCACCCACTGAAGTGTGATTGGGGTCTAATGGTCTTGGGTTTGAATCATCCCTCTGCAAGCTGCGGGGATATGAACAAGTCCATCCAGAACTTTGCAACCTCCTCTATAAATTGGTGAGAAATATCAGTACTTGTTTCCTAGGGTTATTTAGTCCAGGGGTTGTATTAATTTCCTATTGCTTTTGTAACAGATTACTACAAACTTAGTGGCTTAATGCAAATCTATTTTGACCATTCTGGAGGTCAGAAGACCCAAATGGGTCTCACTGGGCTAAAATCCAAATATAGGCAGAATTGCACTCCTTCTGGAGGCTTGAGGGGAGAATCAGTTTCCTTGCCTTTTCCAGTTCCTAGAAGCCGCCTGTGTTCCTTGGCTTGTGGCTTCTTCCTCCATCTTCAAAGCTGCAATAGCAAATCACGTCCCTCTCATACTGTTGTGGTCATTGCATCTTCTCTGACCCTCCTGCCTCCTTCTTATAAGGACCCTGTGACTTCGTGGGGCCCGTACAAAGAATCCAGGATGATGTCCGCATCTCAAGGTCCTTGATTTAGTGACATCTGCAGCATCTCTTTTGCCACAAATGTCACCATATTCACAGGTTCTCAGGATTAAGGCATGGTCATTTTTAGGGAGCACTATTCCGCTGACCACAGGGATTAAAAGTATGGGCCCTATAGGGACTTCCCTGGCGGTCCAGATGTTGAGACTTCTCCTTCCAATGCAAGGGGTGCAGGTTCGATCCCTGGTCAGGGAGCTAAGATCCCACATGCCTCAGGGCCAAAAAACCAAAACATAAAACAGAAGCAATATTATAACAAATTCAATACAGACTTTAAAAATGGTCCACATCAAAAAAAAAATCTTAAAAAAAATAATAAAGGGGCTTCCCTGGTGGCGCAGTGGTTGAGAGTCCACCTGCTGATGCAGGGGACACGGGTTCGTGGCCCGGTCCGGGAAGATCCCACATGCCGCGGAGCGGCTGGGCCTGTGAGCCATGGCTGCTGCGCCTGCGCGTCCGGAGCCTGTGCTCTGCAATGGGAGAGGCCACAACAGTGAGAGGCCTGCGTACCGCAAAAAAAAAAAAAAAAGGACCCTATAGAGTTGAAGTCCTATTTCTCTAGGACAACTAAACAGCCACATGAATACATAAAAACAACCTTGACCCCTACCTTATATCATACACACGCACAGAAAGAAATCTTAAAGTTAATCACATACCTAAATGTAAAAATTAAACTGCAAGGCTTTTTTAAATTATTATTTAAAAAAAATTTTTGGCCGAGCCACACGGCTACTGGAATTTTAGTTCCCTGACCAGGGATCGAACCCGGGCCCTTGGCAGTGAGAGTGCGGAGTCCTAACCACTGGACTGCCAGGGAATTCCACTACAAAGCTTTTTGAAGAAAATATAGGAGTTTTTTCTGCAACTGCGGGATATCTTGGAACACAAAAATCAAAAGCCGTGTAAAAGCTGGGTGACCTTGAGCAAGTAATTTGATTTCTCCAGAACTTAGTTTACTCATCTGTAAAATGGGAGTCCTAACACTGTTTGATTTATAAACAGAGCTGCTGTTAAGATTGTGAAGATGACATACAGAATATGGGCACGTAAAGAGCACTAAGAACACTCAGCAAATATTACCAATGATTGCTATAAGAGGGAGGTGCTTTGGGAGCTCAGAGTAGACTACATCCAGCATGAGGAAGGTAGTCAGGGAGGCCTACCTGGAGGAAGAGGACTACTTTAGACAGATTGGGGACAGGTCTCTTCCAGCAGAGGTGACTGCCTGGACAAAGGTCTGGAGGTAATAAGCGATGAATAGTGCCAGGTAGCTAAGGCAGAGAGGGCAAAGTGGGTGGTGACAAGAGATGAGGCTTCTTAGACCCTCAGGAGCCTCCTGATGTTGAATGCCAGACAGAGTAGTCTGATAGCACTTTACTCTTAGGGAAAGGGGTGGTGGGTCTCTGCCATTGTCTGGCTGTGTGATTTTGGGTTAGTCTGTTATCTTCATTTGAGAATATAAGGGATATGATCCTTTATTTCACAGTACTAAACTTTAATTTTCAATATTTCAAACATTTAGAATAGATGAAAAGGGTAGCACAATGAACACAGTACGTTCTTCTATTCATTAGCTACTGCTGCCTAACAAATTACCTCAAAACTTAGTTGCTTGAAACAACAAACCTTTGGGACTTCCCTGGCAGTCCAGTGGTTAAGACTCTGCGCTTCCAACACAGGGGGCGTGGGTTCGATCCCTGGTTGGGGAACTAAGATCCCACATGCCATGCTGTGCAGCCAAAACAAAAAACAAACAAACAAACATTTATTATGTCATGCAGATTCAGAGGGTCAGGGATCTGGGGGGTTCTGGCTCAGGGTCTTTTATGAGACTGCAGTCAAGATATCAGCCAAGGCTACATCATCTGAAAGCTCAACGGGGGCTGGAGGAGCCACTTCCGTGTCAGCTCCCTCCCATGGCTATGGGCTGCAGGCCTCAGCTCCTCATAGCATGGACCTCACATCACTGCTTGGATATCCTCACCACATGGCAGCTGGCTTCCCCCAGACTGAGTCATTCAAATGCAAGAGCAAGGAGGAAGACGCAGTGTCTTTTATTATCTAGTCTAGAAGCTGCACGCTATCACTTCCGCCCAATTCCATTTGTTAAAAGTGAGTCACCTGGGGACGCACGACCTTTGCCCCGACGGCGGCGCCCCGGGCCCCCGGCGCGGTGGAGTCGCAGAAGCTGCGGGTGCGCAGGAGCTGTGGAGCCAACCCCGCGAGCCGGGAGCATGAGGACCTGGTGTCTGTGTCAGATTTGTACCTGCGGCTGAATATTTGGAAACATATCCTATGTATGGCAATGTTCTTCCACCTCAGAGTCTGAAGCCCAAGCAAGAATTTCGAGCATATCGTGGTAAAATGGAAGGAATAACAGCATTTAAGTCGGATGATCGTCCTTAGGAAATAGTCAAACAGCCTCGCCATGCACCAGAAGAATATAAACCAAAGCAGGGGAGATTGATCTTGGTATGACCTACAAACGGGATCTTAATTCTTATAAAGTGCAGCGTGTGGCAATAGCTCGGCCTTTGGAGAGACAAGTTAAAAAAGGGAAGTTGCATACCGTCCCAACCTATAAAGGTAACTTGCCATTTCAAAAATTAAAGAGCTAAAAAACAAAAACTTACTTCCAGCTTTGAGATCTAACATCGGATCATGATTTTGGTGCATTGCCAAACTTAAGTCTCCGTGGCTTAGGAAAAAACTTTTTTCTCTGTTGTCCAAATAGTATTGTATAGTGAGGAAAAAAAAGACTATTTTCTTGATGGAGAGTTAAGAGACCTGGATTCCTGTCCAAATTCAGCCACTTAATTAGTTTTCTCTATCTCAAACCATGAAAACAAAGGATACCACTGAACAAGCATTATGTCATATTTGTCACATTATGCTACATTTAGTCCGCACTGTTCCTTTCCTTCCATCCCAGAATGAGCTGAAACTTCACTGAGCATACTGGAGCCTTTGAGAAAGTCAAATAAAAAGCAACCCTCTTTGCCATTCACAAAAAAAAAAAGTGAGTCACCAAGTCCAGCCCACATTCAAGGGGAGGGGAATTAGTCTCCACCTTTGGAAAGTAGGAGCATCAAAGATTTTATGGACATATTTTAAAAGCACCACAACCTTACACCTATATTCAACAATTGTTAACATTTTTCCATATGTGCTTTATATATGTGTGTGAATATATACGTATTTGTTTTTAAACATTTGAAAGTTTCATACATCCATCATGACCCTTCACCCCCAAATACTTCAGCATTTCCTAAGAATAGGGACGTTTTATTACATAAGTGTGATACTTTTATCACAGCAAAGAAAATTCATACTTATGCCAAGATATTATTTAATATTCAGTCCATTTCTAATTTTCTTCATTGTTCTAAGAAGTTTTTGCAGCTTTTTTTCTTAACAGGGATCAAATCAAGGTTCTTGCACTACAAGTAAAGATTATATTCTTCTAATCCCTTTTAATTAGAATCTTGTTTATTTTTCACAACGTTGATGTTCTAGAGCAAACAGATCAGTCGGCTTGGAGGATGTCTCACAGTCTGGATTTGTCTATCTCCTCATGAGGCTGGTTTTTTTTTTCTTTTCTTTGGCGGGGGACGGGGCATGCCACTCGGCTTGTGGGATCTTATTTTCCCGACCAGGGATTGAAGACGGGCCCTCAACAGTGAAAGTCCCAAGTCCTAACCACTGGACCGCCAGGGAATTCCCTTGTGAGGCTGTTTTATTCTTTGTCTATCCCTTGTAATTTCCATAAATTAGACCTAGAGGCTTAATTCAATTGTATTTTTTTTTTTTTTTTGGCTGTGTTGGGTCTTTGTTGCTGCGCGTGGGTTTTCTCTAGTTGCGGCGAGCAGGGGCTACTTATCCTTGCGGTGGTGCCGGCTTCTCATTGCGGTGGTTTCTCTTGTTGTAGAGCACGGGCTGTAGGTGTGCTGGCTTTAGTAGTTGCGGCCCGTGGGCTCAGCAGTTGTGGCTCATGGGCTCTAGAGCACAGGCTCAGTAGTTGTGGTGCACAGGCTTAGTTGCTCTGAGGCATGTGGGATCTTCCCGGAAAAGGGCTCGAACCTGTGTCCCCTGCATTGGCAGGCAGATTCTTAACCACTGTGCCACCATAGAAGTCCCTCAACTGTCTTATAGTTTATTTTATTTATTTATTTTTTTCTTCTATTAGTGGAAACTAATGCGGAACATCCCCACCCAAGAATCAAACCCATGCCCCTGCATTGAAAGCGTGGAGTCTTAACCACTGGACTACCAGGGAAGTCCTTATTTTATTCTTAATTTTTTTTGGCTGCACTGCGAGGCATATGGGATCTTAGCTCCCAGACCAGGGGTAGAACACACACCCCCTGCAGTGGAAGCACGGAGTCTTAATTATTGGACTGCCAGGGAAGTCCCATTCATCTTGTATTTTAAAATATTATTTTCTATCATAAAAGTCATAGAACCCCATTAAAGAAAACTTGGAAACTAGGGGGAAAAAAGGAGAAAAATCCTCTGTAATCCCCCCAACCCAAATAACCAGTGTTAGAGTTTTGCCCTTCTTCCCTGCCTTGTTTTTCCATAGCATGCTTTCTACCTACTGTAAACCAGCGGGCAGTGTCTCATCTATTGCAGTTTTACTCAGTGCTCTAGTGTGGTGCGCAGGCTTCAACCTGGACCCCAGTGATCTCCGCCTCCCGGCATTCACATTATTTTTTAAATTTTTATTTATTTATTTATTTTTTGGCTGCATTGGGTCTTCGTTGCTGCACACGGGCTTTCTCTAGTTGCAGCGAGCAGGAGCTACTCTTCGTTGCAGTGCCCGAGCTTCTCATTGTGGTGGCTTCTCTTGTTGCAGAGCATGGGCTCTAGGTGCACGGACTTCAGTAGTTGTGGTGCATGGGCTTAGTTGCTCTGCGGCATGTGGGATCTTCCCAGACCAGGGATCGAACCTGTGTCTCTGCATTGGCAGGCGGATTCTTTTTTTTTTTTTTCTTTCTTTCTTTCTTTATTGCCTGCATTGGGTCTTTGTTGCTGTGCGCGGGCTTTCTCTAGTTGTGGCAAGCGAGGGCTACGCTTTGTTGCAGTGTGTGGCCTTCTCACTGCGGTGGCTTCTCTTTGTTGCGGAGCACAGGCTCTAGGCATGCAGGCTGCAGTAGTTGTAGGCACGCGGGCTCAGTAGTTGTGCCTCATGGGCTCTAGAGCGCAAGCTCAATAGTTGTGGCACATGGGCTTAGTTGCTCCACGGCATGTGGGATCTTCCCAGACCAGGGCTGGAACCCGTGTCCCCTGCATTGGCAGGCGGATTCTTAACCACTGCGCCGCCAGGGAAGTCCAGCAGGTGCTATTCTTATCCCCATTTCATAGATAGGAAACTGAAATTCAGGAAGGTTAAAGTTTGGGCGGCACCAGCTTCTTCCATTCTTCCTTAAACTTCGTCAATGCTCTGAGGATAATCTCCCGATCTGCTTAATTTAAACCCCTTGGGGTCCGCCATCGTGGGTCCCCAAGCCCCAGCTCTGTGCATTCTCTTCATTCTCTCCCACACTGTGTGCGTGGGGGACTACTAGGGCGGACCACCGGGTTGGCTTGTGGGGACCTTGAATGCCCCCACATTGAGTTGGAACCTTACCACGTAAACGCCGGGGAGCCAGGAATGGTTTTTGAGGAGGGAAACGGACAAGGCCAGCGCTTTCTCCGTGGGGTCGTAGGTCTGTCCCTCCCTCTCCTGTCACTCACTCCTTAGGGAACGTGGTGGAAGGCGCCGAATCACAGCCTCCCCCTGGAAGCGCCCTCGTTGCCCCTGGCAACAGAGTCCAGGGGAACCACCGAGACCCGGCCCGACAGTGCAGAGCGCTCACTCCGGGCCAGCAAGGCTCGGAGATCTAGAAAGCGGAGCCTGACCGATTGTCACGTGGGCTGCCCACGGGAAGGCGGGACTTCCGGCGGCCCAGTATTTTCTTTCCGGTTGTTGGCTCCTACCGGCCCCTCCCTTACTGGCCCAAAAATGGAGAAGGGGCCCAGAAGAGGCATCGCATAGGGTTTGGGGGAATCTAGGTGACCAGAGATTGGGGACTGAGCCTGGAGAAACAGGTAGAGCTGGGGTCGCAAAAAGTCGTGAGGCTTAGATTCTGTGGCGATAGGGGTCTGGGCCTTGGTTCTGGAGCAGGAGGGAGGACGGGTTGAGGATCTGGAAGGCCAGGGAGCCTGAGGTGTTGTTGGAAGGGTGGTCAGGGACTTGGGAGGTGCGGGTGAACTGGGTGGGTGGTGGGTGCTGCGAGGAGCTAAGGTCTGGGAGGAGAAGGGAGGCAGGTGGGTGGAGATGGGGAGCTGGGGGAGTCTGCTACTGGAAGGAGGTGGGGGGGCCTCGTGGGTGATGGCTGAGTGGCCTGGAGGTTCCGAGGGTGACCTGGGAGGGGAGGGGAGGTGGCCTGCATTTCCAGGCCTCTGTGACTTATCTGGGGAGGACTTGGAGAAGAGAAGGGCCTGGGGCCACACTGGAGACTCCATGGGCAGGTGTGAGGGGCCAGTGCTGTGCAGAGGATAGTGAAGAGCTGGAGCAGGTGAGGATGCCAGACTGAGGGCCGGTGGGCTGAGAAGGAGGCTCCACTGGGGGGGATGGGATGAGAAGAGGGAGTTCAGGAGGGGCTGGGGCTGCTACCAGGAGCTACAGAGGGGGCTGGGGGACCCAAGGGGGTTTAGGATGGGGAGTGACTGAAGAAAGAGGTCAGCCTGGGGAGGGTTCTGTGAGGCATAATGGAAGGGATTGTGAAGAGGTCGGGGCTGGGAGGGGGTCAGAGGAGAGGCAGGGAGGCAGGAAGGGGTGGTGAGGGCATCATGAGGTAGTGGGGGTGGGTGAGGGAGAGTGGGTGCATGGCAAGGACATCAGGGCATCTGTCACGAGGACTGGGGGCCCCTGGGGTTCTTGGGAGGGGACAAAGGAGTAGTGGGACAAACGAGGCCCATGAGGGTCAGATCCATGAGTACGGGAGGGAAGTGCAGGTCCTGGGAGCCTGGGGCGGTGACAGGGAGAGGAGGCCACCTTAAGAGGGGCCCAGGGAGAGCCGTGGGCCAGACAAGGGGGTCCATTAATTTGTTCATCAAGTAGTGGGTGGAGGTGGGGGGCTGGTGCAGCTGGACTGTGTGTGACAGGAAGGAGGTGGGGGCTGATGGCTGTGTCAGACTGGAGGCCTGGGAGGACAGGAGAGGGGAGTCACATGGAGATCCAAGCTTCTGTGATGTGCCTGGAGCCGGACTGGGGACTCAGGGTGCGTGCGAGGGTGTGTCCAGCACTGTTACGGCATGAAAATCCGTGCCCTCTCAGGGCTCACGTTGTAGTGGGGAGAGGTGGACAAGTAGAACAATAAATAAACGATGAAAGATCAGCCCTGAAGAAAAATAAACAGGGTCCAGAGAGTGAGCCATGTGGGTGACTGTTAGGTGGTCTGGGAATGCCTCTCTGAGAAGGCGACTTGAGCGAGAGCTGGATGAGGTGAGACTCAGCCGTGTGGAAATCAACCCGTCTCTCTGTCTCTGTCACACACACACACACACACACACACCCACACACACACACACACACACCCACACACACACACACACACACCCACACACACACACACACACACCCACACACACACACACACACACCCACACACACACACACACACACCCACACACACACACACACACACACACACACACTTGAAGCTGGTGCCTGTCCCTCCCAGGCAGAACACTCCAGGCAGAAGGCACAGAATATGCAAAGGTCCTGTCATAGGAGGTTGGGTCTGTGTGCAGAACAGGAGGGAGTTTAGATAGGAGTGAACAAGGGAAAGGGGCAGGTTGTGAAGGGCCTGGCCTGTAGCGTGCGGAGGCTGCAGGATTCTGTCCTGCATGGGATGAGAGGGCTTTGTGCAGAGGAGTGACTGGGTTTTAGAAGGATCCCTCTGGCTGCCCAGAGGAGCCATGAAGCGGGTGAGTGAGGGGTCTTGGAAAAATGGCGTTTTTATGGAAAGATGGGGCTAGGGTGGCACTACGTGACTTGTCTTTTCTTCGACCTGAAACTCTCAGCTGTTGGGAGGGCTGGAGAGAGGGGCCGGGATGGGCAGGAAGCTCCCAGAGGCCTGGGGACAAGAAAAGAGGGCTGCCCGTGTGTCTGAGCAGAGCGGGAAGCATGAGGGCCATGAACTCAGAGCCTTGGCTCCTGAGAAGGTTCTAGAGATATAGCACAGATGATTCCAACTACTGGCATCGGGAGAGGGTCCTGAGGAAAGGAGGAGGGTGAGGCAGGTGAGTCAGACCCTGGTGGGAAGAAGGCCATGTCTGCTGGAACGTCAAGGCCAGGTCGTTCTCGAGCTAGGTTGGGTTAGGAAGCTGCCCATCCTGTGGGATGATCATCCTGCCTACTTCCCAGGGTGGAGGGGAGATTAACCAGATCTTTCTTTGGGGTTTTTTTTGGCCTTGCTGCGCAGCATGCCGGATCTTAGTTCCCTGACCAGGGATCAAACCCGAGCCCAAGGCAGTGACAGCACCGAGTCCTAACAACGGGACCACCAGGGAAGTCCCTAAACCAGACCCTTGTAACACACTCCACGCAGGGCCTGCGTGCGGCCTGGCCCGCTGCCCAAGCTTCCGTGACCCTCTGGGGCTTGTGAAAGGGCGTCTGGAGCTCTCGCTGGGAGGCACGTTGCCATGCGTAATAGACGCGCTGAGCGACAGCTAGCTCCTGGTGCGCTGTCTGGCACACAGTAGGTGCTCAGTAGATGAAGCCTCCATGTCTCATCCTGGTAGAGAGTAAGGGTGGAGCCTCTCGCTCAGGGAAGGGGGTGAAGAGCATCAGCCCCTGCGGATGGTAGGTGTGCTCTTACCTCGCCTGACAGATGATGACTCCGAGGCCCAGGCCGGTGCAGGATTTGTCCAAAGTGGCAGGCAGGGCGGGGAGCAGAGTCACCGTCTGCCTCCCGAGGCTCCTCCGTCTGCGTTAGACCCGTCTGGTGGCCGTGGTGGCCCCTGGGGCAGAGGCCCATGTCTGTCTGCTGGGGCAGGAGCAGAAGTGGGAGAGGGACAAAAGCTCTTCTGTCTGCCCCCATGTCACCTCACGGTCCCTCCGCATCTCCTTAGGGAGAAGGGCCCCAAAGAAAAGCCCAGCAAGCCGGCGCTCTGGCAGCCCCGCCAGGGACCTACCGATGAGGCGCAGATGGCGGCCGCGGCGGCCCTGGCCCGGCTCGAGCAGAAGCAGCCCAGGGCGCGGGGCCCCACATCACAGGAGTCCATCCGGAGCCAGGGTGAGCCTCGGCCGTCCTTGGGCCACGGGGTTGGGTACGGGGGGCGGTGGAGCGGGCCTCTGCCCCTCTGTCCTCGAGGCTGATCCTTGACTTTTCATGCGTTCCAGGTCCTGTGCTTGGCTCTGGCTGAAAATAATTTCATAGCCAGCGACTCGGGGTGGGAGGAGGGTTTAAATCACAGCTGTGAGCCAGTCCACAAAGGGGCCATGCAGGTGGAAAGGCCAAGGGGGGCTGCTGTGGTCTGGGTGGCACGGATGTCAGGGAGGTTGCGGAGGGGAGGGTTGGGACTCGGAGGGGGGGAGCACGGTGGCCTGGCGCAGCCTGGGGGCATGGAGAGGTTGGTGGGCTGGGAGGACGTTCAGCTGGAAGGACTAGAATTTGACCACACGAGGGTCCATGCCGGGGAATGGTGTGCCTGGCTCACACACTGACCCGTCCCTGCCTCTCCCTCCAGTGAGAAAGGAACTTCAAGCTGAAGCGACTGTCAGTGGGAGCCCAGAGGCCCCAGGGACCAACCCGGTAAAAGCATCACGATGGAAGCATGACACCCAAGGGGTGGCCTGGGGCGGGCAGGGGAGCTGGGAGCCCTTAGAGTGCCCGCTTGGGCTCTCTTCTGTGTTTGGTCTGATTGGTGCCCAGCCCTGGGCGGTAAGCATCTGGTGCTGGAGAGATGCAGAAAGGACATCGGGGTGGATCGAGGTCATCTCTGGCCTCAGGACGCTGGGGATCCCCGTGGTTTAGGGCGGTGTCATCTGGGACCTGTGTGCTTGGCACCTAATGACACCAGGCCCAGGGGGAGGGACTGCACCTCCGTTAAGTCCCCTCCCTCCCCTGTAACCCCATGAAGGTAGGTGCTGTTACAGTTCCCACTTTTCAAAAGAGAAAACAGGTTCAGAGAGGTGAGGCCTGGAGCCCTTGGTCATGCACTTCGAAACCAGCAGGGGCAGGACTGGAACCTCAGTCTGTCTGAGTCCAAAGCCCTTAGCCTTAGCACTGCCCTCTGCTGCCTTCCTTGGATACAGGAGGGCACCATGGAGACTGGTGTAGTCAGGGAGGCCTTCCTGGAGGAGGCAGGCCTCAAAGGAGAACTTGGCAGAAAGGGTGTTCTGAGCAGCACCACCTGTGAGGCCTCACTGAATTTCGGAATGGAACGGACCCTGGATATTACCTAGGAATTGAAGCCCAGAGCAAGGCTGGGACTCATCCAGGGCACCGTGACTCCTCACTCTCCCACCAAAGCCCCTCCCTCACCAGGTAGGGGGGCGGGCAGAGCAGGAACGATCAATTCAGCACTTACACCGTGTCCGGAGCTGCTCCACACTTTCCGTTCCTTACCTTGTTGAATTCTGAGGTGGTCCCTCAAGGACATCTTATAGACCAGAAGATAGGCTCAGAGGGGCCACGGGGTCCCATGGCTAATAGGTAGAGGGGACAGCATTGGGACCAGGATGTCTGGCTCCCAGGGCCACGTTCTCAGGACTGTGGCACTCGGGCGGCTCGGGGTGGCCTCTGTCCACAGTCTAGGCTCAGACACCCTCACCCATCCTCCCAGGTGCCCAAGCCCAAAGAGGAGGGCTCGACCCACCTGGCAGTGCCCGGAGTGTACTTCACCTGCCCGCTCACAGGGGCCATCCTGAGGAAGGACCAGCGGGACGCCTGCATCAGAGAGGCCATTCTCTCGGTGAGTGCCAGCCCTGGTGCAAGAGCCGCCCCCCGGGAGCCTGGGTGGCACAGAGCATATGCTGTGGTTCTGTTTTAACCTCTCTAAAGAGGGAATACTTACCTGAGGGACAGAATTCAAGATACAGAAGGGTAGGCGGGGAAAAGCCGCCTCCCACTCACCTCGCGGCTATTCTCCCTGAGGCAGCAGCTGTAAGTAGTCTAGGCCCCTTTTCAGAGATGCTCCAAATATGTACAAACTACCAATACATCTATATCTGCCACACGTGCTGTGTGTTCGTTTTACGTAAAAGGTAATGTACCGTTCACGCCTGACGTGGAAACTGCTAGGTATATCAGTGCAGAAAGAACTTCCACATTTTTTTCCCCCTTAAAACTCTGTATTTGGAAATAATTTCAAACCTAAAGAAAAATCGCAAGGAGAACAAAAAGAACACGTGAACATCCTTTAATCAGGGTGGGAGTGTCCTCTTACTGTTCTGACAGATTACTACGAACTTGGTGCCTCCAGACAGCATGCCTCTTATAATTCTGGAAATTAGAAGTGGGACTTGGGTCTCACGGGGCCACAGTCAAGTTGGCCGCAGGGCAGTGTGCCTTCTGGGAGCCCTAGGGGAGTCAGGCTGTCTGTACTCCATGGCTCCTTCTCTGTCTTCACAGCCAGCGGTGCCAGGCCAGGTCTTTCCCAGCTGCCATCTCTCTGCTTCTCTCTCTGGCTCTCTCTTCCCCCTTTTAAGGGCCCTTGTGATTCCATTGGGCTCACCTGGCTAATCCAAGCTAATCTCTAATCTCCCTATTTTAAGGTCCACTGATCAGCAGCCTTAACTCCATCTGTCACCTCCACACCCCCTGACCCATAACATACTCCCAGGTTCCAGGGATCAGGTCACAAATATGTATGTCATTCTGCCCACCTTACTCACATTTGCCAGTTGCTAACATTTTTACCCCATTGGCTCTGTCATGCCTCTCTGTTTTTTTCTGAGCCGTTCGAAAGCCTGCATTCTCCACAGTGACTGCGTGATGACTCACGGCAAAGAGTTGTTCCCTGACTCTTTAACCAACCCCGTGTTGGTGTTGATAAGCGCGTAGGAAGTTCCCAGTCTTTTGCTAGTGAGGACAATATTTATGATGAAAACCTTGTCTGTGCATCACTTTGAGCTGTAGGCTCCATTCCAGAAGCAGAGTTGCTGGGACAGAGGACAGCGTGTAGGGCTTTGGAGAGTTGTCACCAGATGAACCTCCACGTGGGTTGTCCTGATTCACACTCACCCAGCAGTGTGTGAGAAAATACCCATTTCCCTGTCCCCCGTTGTCACTGTGGGTTACCAAACATTTTTTGTCTTTACCAAAACTGATTGGTAAAAATAATATCTCAGCATAGTTTTAGTTTGCATTTCCTTTTTTAGGCTTAGGCTGGCTGTGTTTTCATATGAGAATGCATCCTTTGCCCATTTTTGTGTTGGGTGGTGTTTTCTTTTCTTATTGATTTGTAGGCACTCTTTACATATTAGGAAAAACTAGCCTTTTGCCTATGATCTGAGTTGTGAATATTTTTCTCCAGTTGTTTACTTTTTAGAGTTGGCTTATGGTCATATGTCCATGTAGAAATTTCTAATCTCTATGTAATTCAATGTGTCAGTCTTATTTTATGGCTTCTGGGTTTTGTGACCTACTTAGGAAGGCCTTCCCCACTTCAGGATTAAAACAACTCTTCCATGGTTTTTCTAGTGCTTTTCTGTTTTGCCTTTTGTTGTTTGCTTTGTTTAATGTTTAAAGCTTTGATCCCACTAGAATTATACCTGTGTAGAATAGGACGCATGGAGCTAGTGTTATTCCTTTTTTTTTCCGGATCGTTATCCAGTTTTCCCCAATCCTCATTTATTGAAACACCTGTCTTTTGGCCACTGTGAAATCTGCCATTATCACAAAGTAAATCCCTACATGGATTCCGTTCCTTTCTGGATGTGTCTGTTCTTTTGTCCCCTTGTCCATTCGTGCGCCCTGGTCCTAATTTAAACGAGGCTGCAGGCTGCCTGGGAACATCTGAGAACAGCATTTGGAGCTGCAGCTCTTCCCTGGGTGGGTGGGTGTGCTTGTCCTGAGGAGGCTGGAGTAGGGGGCGGTCAGCCTGGCTCAGCCTTGTCCTGAGAATGCCCCCCATCTTACTGCTGCTTCTCTGCAGACCCGATTTCTCTGCCCTTCCACGTATTTTTGTCCTACCCTGGCAACTTACTGGCAGACTGGGCTGGGTCCCAATTTGAAGTTCCCAGGAGAGCTGGCCCAGTTCAGATCAGACAACTAAGTGACACAGTGTGGCTGCTGAAGGCTCACCCCAGTGTAGCTGAGGGATGGTAGCTGGGGCAGGGTGGAAGCCCCACAGCTGCCTTCCAGGAGCTGTGGCTGGGCTTCTGCAGGGCTGCCCAGGGGTAGATCTGAGGGGGCCAGGTCTTCTGTGCTCTTGATTCATCACCTCTGGTGACCCAGATGTTCACCCCCACCATTTTTTTTTTTTCTTTTTGGCCACACCTTGCGGCATGTGGAACTTCCCCGACCAGGGATCAAACCCGTGGCCCCTGCAGTGGAAGTGCAGAGTCTTAACCACTGGACCGCCAGGGAGGCCCCACCCCCACCATTATCCAGGCAGAGCAAATGACTCTGGGGCTGACGCGGGTGCCAGCCCCACTCGCCATGTAACTAGTGACTTTCTGGGGCTGCAGAGAAACACCACCATACGGTGTGGCTGTGTGCAGTGGCTGTCCAGAGCGTAAGCAGATCTGCTGCCCAGTCTTGCCCCTCGCCTTAGTTTTCCATTCTTAGCCTCTCCTCGCTGGGGTGCTGTTCGCAGGGTCCCATGGGGACTGGTCAGTGATGTCTCCACTATCTTGCCTCCCCCAGGAGTGATCAGGCAGCCACAGGTCACAGACCTCTTTTGCGTCCTGTCTCTGCCACCTCCGTCTGTTTCTAGAACGTCCCTCGTAGGGATGGGGGATGAGGAGGGACGGCAGGTCCGCGGTGGCTGGCGGGTCCCGGGCACTCAGCTGCTGCGCCCTTGGTGGCGCTCAGTGCTGGCGTTGGGCACCAAAGCCAGAGCGGTAGGCAAAGGTCTGTGTCACGCGGACACAAGGGGTAGCGTAACAAGGGCTGCCATCGCCCCCTTTTCCCTAGACGTGAGGGCAAGGCTGAGGCCCCAGGCTGGAGTCATCAAAAGGGCTTTCCTCCTCCTTTTTCTGCTGTTGAGTTTGCTTCCGTCCCACGCTAGGGCCTGCTGTGAGACAGTTCTTACTGTTGTCACCGGTGTCACTGCTGCCACCTGAGTGCTGAGACCTGGCTGCTTGGCTGGCATGGCCTCCAGGCCCTGAGGTGGACGCTTTCTGACTCAGCTTTCCTCCCTCCTCCCAGCACTTTTCCACCGACCCAGTGGCCGCCTCCATCATGAAGATCCACACGTTCAACAAGGACCGGGACCGGGTGAAGCTGGGCGTGGACACCATCGCCAGGTGAGTGGGTGGCCCCCTCCCACTGGGGTGCCAGCTCCTGGGCCTCCATTGGGATCGGCTGAGGGGCCCCAGAGGGAGCACGGCCCTGGGAGTGAGGCCAGGCCCCACCCTTCACTCCCCCTCGCCCTTGGGGAAGGGCCTTGGCCTCTCTGGGCCTCATTTTACCAGTGTTTAGAATGAAGAGGTTTACTGAATCGGGCGTTTCCAACCCTGGCTTCCCTTTGGGATCATCAGAAGAATGTGAAGCAGGCAGGGTCTCACCCGCCGCCGACAACTCCTCTGATGGGAGCAGGTCGGAGGCGGGGCCAGAAGTCTGTTGCTCAGCAACCCCCAAGCCGGCTCTGGGGACCCATCAGCTCTGGCTCTGCCTGCTCCACCCCCACCACGGTGGCTCCTTGGTGCCCTCAGGGGGAGGCAGGACCGAGGAGGAGGCCCAGTGTCGGGGGCACCAGGGGTTGGGCTCTATGGGGTGTACAGGGTGTGATGGCAGCCTTCCCGGGGGGTCACTCTTAGCACGAGCCGGTGTGGCTCTGAGCTGCTCTCCCCTGTCCGCCCAGGTACCTGGACAACATCCACCTGCATCCCGAGGAGGAGAAGTACCGGAAGATCAAGCTTCAGAACAAGGTGTTCCAGGTGAGGGCTGCCACCAGAGTGACTTAGCCTGGGGTGGCCGGCGTGGCCGGGCCTGTGAGGCCACCCAGGACCCAGGCTGGCGGTGGGAGCAGCTGGGCTGCAGCCAGCCAGTGGCGGCCAGAGCCAGCTGCAGAAGGGCCCCTGCAGGGCTTGGGAGTTGAGGTGGGCAGAAGGTGCCAGGCAGGGAGGGAGGGCTTCGTGAGCGCTGGACGAGCACAGTACGCGTACACTGTCTGCTCTCGCCACCAACCCACGGTGTGACTCGACTTTTCTTTGAATTAGCTGGGAACACATCGGCACTGGGGAGATTTTTCACGCAAACGCAGACTTCTGGTTTCTGTGGAGAAATCGCAGGGTCCTAGCACTCTGGCCCGTGGTACCCGTGCAGCTGGCGGGGCCCCGCTCTCTCCTGGGGGTCCCCACCCACATCCAGCATCCCAGGGCCTGCCTCCCCCGCTTCTGGGGACTCCCAGCCTCCTTCACCCTGGTGTTGACCTTTTGGGATCCCAGGCCCTCTGTGAGCTCACCCCTGCAGACAGCTTTTGGGGTTCATCCTGTCCAGGGGCAGCGGCCGCTCTGAGACTGGGGACTCTGGGCCAGAAGGGCGGGGTAGGCAGTGAGGCCGGTGGGGCACGAGGAGGCCTCAAGGGTCCCTCATGACCTCTGGCTCCGCTCTCAGGAGCGCATTAACTGCCTGGAAGGGACCCACGAGTTTTTTGAGGCCATCGGCTTCCAGAAGGTGCTGCTTCCGATCCCCGACCAGGGTAAGAGAAAAAGAGAAGGGCCGTGGCTGAGCCCAGGGGCAGGGGTGGGAGGGGCCTGGCTCGGGGGGTCTCCCTGCTACGGCAGAGTGACATGCCCACGTGTCCCAGAGGGCCCCGAGGAGTTCTACGTGCTGAGCGAGGCCGCCCTGGCCCAGCCCCAGAGCCTGGAGCAGCACAAGGAGCAGCTGCTGCGCGCCGAGCCCGTGCGGGCCACACTGGCCCGCCAGCGCCTGGTCTTCCAGCCCTCGCCCCTGGCCTCCCATTTCGACCTGCCTGCGGACTTCTTCAGCCTCACGGCGGAGGAGCTCAAGCGAGAGCAGCGGCTGCGGTCAGAGGCCGTGGAGCGGCTGAGCGTGCTGCGGACCAAGGCAATGCGCGAGCGGGAGGAGCAGAGGGAGATGCGCAAGTACACGTACACGCTGCTGCGCGTACGCTTCCCCGACGGCTGCCTCCTCCAGGGTGCGTGCTGGGTGCTGGCTATGCTGCCTTGGGTCTGCTGTGCGCCGGCAGGAGCAGGCTGCTCTGGTCTGATCTTGTCCCGGGGGAGGAGGCTGAGGGCTCAGGGGGGCTCCCACGAGCTCCAGCGCCACACTTGTGCCCCCGCCAGGGACCTTCTACGCCCGGGAGCGGGTGGCAGCACTGTACGCGTTTGTCCGGGAGGCCTTGCTGATCGACTGGCTGCCTTTTGAGCTGCTGGCCTTGGGAGGGCAGAAGTTGTTGGAGGACGAGAACCTGGCCTTCAACGAGTGCGGGCTGGTGAGTGACAGGCTCCCCGCACAGCGGAACTGGGTTTTCTGGGTTCTTGGTGAATCAGCACAAACCCCCGAGGAGGGGGATGCTCTTCAGTTGGAGGTGGCATTAGGGGAAGGGGTCCTGGGGCCAGGCTCCCTGGGTGTGAGTCCCACCTTTCCACTTCCTTGCCATGTGATCTTGAGTAACTTCTCTGTGTCTACAAAATGGGAATGTGCCCAGTGTGTAAGAGTCCTCTGTGGTACAGAGCCAAGGTGACATTCAAAATGCAAGGAATTACTGGGGAGGGTGTAGGCGGGGGCTGGAGGGTGGTCAGACCCTGATTCAGGGAGGCCTGGACAGGAAGTCCTGACTTCCGGGGAAGTCCCTGTTATATGAGAATGGACTGAGTGCATGGGTGTGCCGTCAGCGGCGGGGAGCAGTCCCGGCTCCAGCAGGAAGATTTGAACGTGAAGCGGGAGCTCTGTCACATAAAGGCCAGAGTGAGGCTGAGGCTTCTTACCCCACTGCAGGTGCCCTCGGCCCTCCTGACCTTCTCGTGGGATGCAGCCGTGCTAGCAGACATCAGGGCTGCGGGGGCCCAGCCAGACTCATCTGTCCTGAAACCCGAGCTCCTGTCGGCCATCAAGAAGCTCTAATGAAATAAAAGCAAGGTTGGCTTCAGCCCCTGTGGGTCTGTCTCATGCTCTCTCCCTGCTTCCTCCACATTCCCCTCGTCCCCAGTCCCCCCACCACCCCAGGGCCTCCCAGCCTCCTCCGGAACCTCCTCCTGCCCACGGGCACCACAGGCATGGAGAGGGGTGCTGGTTGGCCCGTGGTTGCATGCCAAGACTGCCACCTGGATGGGGCAGCCTCTAGTAGCCTGCTTAGAGAAGCCCGGGCCCAGTCCCCATGTGCTGTGGCCTCGGTGGCTGTGGCTAGCCCTGAGGTGACTGGCACAAGAACGGGACACTGGGCCTGTCAAGACATGGTGTGTAAAATTCTAAACCTGAATAAAGTTTCCCGGTGGTAGGTTGAGGTCGTGGGAGGTGGTGTAGGGTGGCAGCTCTGCAGAGCCACCAGCAGGTGAGGCCTGGCCGTGGCTCCCGGTGAAGTGGGGCCAGGCGGACACCCTGTGGCCACCTGGGCACCCAGGAGCCCCTCATGTCCGAGGTGAGCTCTTCACTTCCCGCACCTTCCTAATTGTCGTCCCCACCGGCCTGATGAGCCAGCCCTGCTGAGCGCTTCCCAGGGCCCCGGAGCCTTGCAGGCCCCACAGGGCAAGCTCCCCCAGATGTCCACATGCTCCTCCCTGGACCTGTGAATGCGTTACTTTATGTGACACAGGGACTTGGCCTGTGATTGAGGATGAGATGGGAGGTGGCCCTGGGTTAACCTGGTGAGTTCTAATGTGTGGAGGAAAACAGAAGGGATGGGGAGATGTGGAGGAAGGGGCCACGTGCCAAGGATTCGGGTTGGCCTCCAACAGCTGCAAGAGGGACAGAAACAGATTCCCTCTAGAGCTTCCAGTGGGAACCAGCCCTGCTGACACCTGATTCTGAGCCAGTGAGGCCCTTGTTGGACTTCCGCCCCCCAGAACTGCCGGTAGAACAAGTCTGGCGGTTTGTTGCAGCAGCCGTGGGGAGCCAACGCAGACAGGGGGACCAAGGCCTGGAGGGTGTGGGCACTCGCCCCCGGTCACACCTCTGCCGGGAGACACCTGAGCCCCTGCTCCTGACCGCTCATCTGGATCGTCCCCTCCCTCTCACCCGCAGCCTGGCCCTGGGCTGTGGCCCCTACTGGACCCTTGCCTTCACAGAGGCCAGTGGTGGCTGGTTCTCTGGCCACTGTGAGATTAAAGCATCTAGGCCCCAGATGTCGTTAAAACAAAATTCCCTGGTAACGCCGTCAGCCACACGTGCTTTGTCTCCCACCTGGGCCGCCGGCAGCTCTGTTCCCACGTGCGGGCAGGACCTAGGCCCATCCTCCTTTGCCGCCTCATCTCCGGAACCCAGCACTGCCTCGGCTTGATACCCTGCTCTCGACTCCCACTAGGAGTCGACTGCAAATTGTCAGGTGGCAACTAAAACGGTTTAAGGCGACGTGACCGCTGTAGGTAGTCACATCACAGGTGGAGTCACACCTGCGTCCTTTCCCTGTGCCGGCACTCAGCTGCACCCCACATGCAGCATCTCGTCCTGGATGGGGCCAGGGTCCTCACCCCACAACTGGGGTGCTTGTCAGCCCCACCCGTGCAGAGCTGGAGAGGAATGGGACCCCTCCGGGAGGATTGGGGTGCTGCCAGGAGAGGCAGGCCCGGCAGGGACCTGGCCACCACATGGCGAGCTCCCTGTGGCTGGGGTCGTGTCGCCCTGTCTTGGGTGCATCCACAGTCAACACTGAACCATTCTTCACAATGAGATGCCAGCCGACTCTTCTCTCTCGGGAACAGCGGCAACAAAGACAGCATGATGTTAAGGGCCGGCAGACAGGAGCCCGGTTCCGATGGAGTCTGTGAATTCTGCCAAAATCTCAGCTGCCCCAGGCCCTCAGAGCATGCTCGAACGCCTCTGCAGGGCCTATCACAGCCCCGTCCGAGGGCTGCTCCAGGGCCTTGGAGGCCAGGGCTCAGCAGGCGCCGTGGCTGGCTCCACACTGCTCAGCTTCAACACTCCTGAGGGGTGGCCTGACCCAGAGGTCGGTTCTGGAAGCCAGGATTCAGCTCCTGGAGGTTGGGAATACCTCTGCTCGCCTACCCGAGGGGCAGGAGGGATTAACCGGCGTAAACCACCAGCCGAGAAGCCCTCACCTTGAACTAGGTCAGTGGGGAGGTTGAGGATTTCACAACAAAGAGGTGGGACAGCGCTTTTGCAAACCGTAAAGCTTTATAGACATGCCACAGGTCTATGCGTGGCAGGGACGGGGGCAGCGGGGTGGGGAGTGGACACCCGACGGCACAGAGCCCCGGGCTTGGGCCCAGGGCAATGGACGCACCACTCACAGAAGTGACGTGTTTGAAAAGACGACAGACATGCTAGGTCAGTCTAGACGATAGTTTATACACATCCATGTCAGGTCCGGGTGCCACGCCGCACCCAAGGGGCTCCAATTCATTTACAAGCATCTCATCACAGTGCCTGCCAGGGGTCTGGAGAGCACAACCAGGGTTTCCCCGTGGAGGTCATCACATCACAATAATGCTTTATTAAGGGACAGAATAATATGCAGCTTTGGGGGGGAAATTTTTACAAATATCAAAAAGAACTAATCAAGCATCCTATATAAAACTTTCCAACCTTCCAGGGAGGTCTGCAAAGCAGGACAAAGTGCTCTTTACACAGGAATCGGGACTTTCAAGTATCTGAGTGGCATTGAAAATACCCTAACCATTCTACGTACATACACGGGCCAGTCGGGGCGCTCAGGAGGGGCCGAGCGAGCTGGAGGCCACGAGGCTCTCACTGGTGTTCATTCCCACAGACCCCCCAGCTCCAGTTGTTGTTCCACACGGGGCCTGGATGTCTGCAAAGCAAGAGAGGGAGGAGCTTCAGCCGCCGTGTCCGCTGTGGGGCCGGGCAGGCTGCCCGCTCCTCACTAGAGCTTCGGCCGCGTCCACCTCGAGCCCGTGTGCTTCCGTGGCACTTTCCAGCGGCTTTACCCTTGACCCTCCTGAGCAGGGGAAGCCCGTGGCAAAGATGAGGAAAGTGGGCAGCAAGGCCCAGTGGCTTGCTGGAGCTCATGCTGCCGAGGATGGCTGGCCTGGGGCTCACTGCCCCTGGGAAGCTTGGTTCAGAGGCTGCCCCTCACCAGTGCCGGTGCCCTACCCCGGACCCTCCCTCCCTGACATGGCTCATCACCACCAACCTTCAGGTCTCTGGTTTCCTAAATGCAGCTTTCAGACCAGGGCAGGCGGCCCAGGGCCTGGGCTGGCGCCTACTGCCCGCACCACCATCAGACCGGCCCGCCCAGCGCCTTCCAGGGCCTCCTCACTCAGTCCCCGTTAGTCACAAGAGGCAAGCGGGAGAGTGACCGTAACCGTTCTTCCCTTTCCTGCCAGCCTGAAGGAAAAGAGGAGGGTTTGGGACCCTTCTCACCCCCAACATCCGAGATGTCCATGATCACACAGTCGCCTTCCTCCTCCTCCTCCTCCTCTGTGTCCGCCTGGAAGCCATCCAGGTCCCCAGCTCCGACCTGAACAGACAAAAATGCATGGCCGTCAGCAGCAGCAGCAGCAGCAGACAGGGACAGTGTGAGCCCTCCCGCCATCCACTTCCCTACTCCTGACCTCCTCTGCCCATCTTGGCAACAAAATTTGAGGAGTCTGTTTGATGGGTTATGATCCAAGGAAACTTTGGGGGAGTTCTCTCAAATGAACTAATTATGTTCAGATTTCTGAAAACTACCCCAATCGTTATTTACCTGATTACAAAAATAATTTATTGTTTTTGAATTAGAACTCTGGGTTTCCGGTTTGGTTTGAAAGAGAGATGGATAAAGCACACACTTTCTCTGAATTGTGATTTGGACTAAGTGGCTGAGAAATTAGTTGGTCAGTGTTTTCTTCTCTGCCCAACAGCTTCATCCCCTCTGCCTGATGCTTGGTACCTCTCCCTCTGATTGAGGCTCCGACCAGTTCTGCCCGTGAGGACACCATCTGCACCCTGTGGACAGGGGTTGGGAGGGGTGGGAAGGCTCTACGGAGGGTGGGATTTACAGTGAGATTCCCAGGCTGTTTTCACTGGCTTCCACCAGAGGGGACAGAGAGACAGACTGTGGAAAGTAACAGGACCGACTTTATACATCACCCATCCACACGCGGCTCACACTCTGTACATGAACAAAGAGCCAGCAGAGGCGGTGGAGTTGGGGCTACTTCCGCGGGGAGGCTATTTCTCAAAACACTCCTGGAGTTCCTCTGCTACAGAAGTCTCCGTTTGCCTGGAAAAGGGACGACAGCACACCGGGGCTGTCCGCCTTGCCCACGGTCCCCCAGCCTGGCCGGCAGAGGGGGCTCAAGCTCGCAGCCCCCTCAATGCTAGTGTAGAAGCTCCACGCTGGGATCCTCGGGCTGGGAACCACCGAGGCAGGAATAGCCCCAGGCAGGCAGGGGCACCACTGGGGATGCCGTGGGCAGTTTCCAGCTACCTGTTTCAAGATAGCTGACTGGCCAAGACGAACAGACAGCGCAGCTCTCCCCCGCGCTGCCCTGGAGGCACTGGTTTGGGTCGGGTGAGCGATGGGACAGATGTGTCTCTTGGAGCTCTCACCAGCCCCCGGGCCCTCCAGACAGGAAGCCAAGGGCAGACAAATGAGGAATTCTCGGAGGAACCACCACCCACTGCCCTGCAGGCACGCGACAGGTTTCAAGCCTCTGGAGTGAGGGTTCAGGACGGCGCCCCAAGTCCTGCTGCGCTGAGGGCCATGGGACAGCTCGCCACGCTGCTGTCACTACTGCAGGGGAGGGTGCAGCGCCGGAAAGTGAGCCTCCGGAGTAGGAAGACACTGAACCACAAAGCATGGAGACTGGAAAGGGCAAATGCAGCCCCTGCCCATGTGAAAATAAGACCAAGGCCGAAGGGTTGAGCTGCCGTGGGGCTACACACACACTTGGTGGCAGAACTGGCACCTGACCTCAGCCTGCTCGATTCACTAGATCATGGTACCTTGTAAACCCATAAGGTAGCATGGCTACTTTGAACTCTAAGTGAAAAGAGTTTAGAATTCCCACAAATTGAAAAAGCCCAACCCAAGCTAAACTATTCATATGCATTTATAGTTTAGCAACAATTACCCCCAAGCGTGCGGAAGGATCAGTTAGTGGCTTTATCAAAACACAAAGAGAAGCATTCCGCATGCTCCCAGGCCTCCTCCAATCCCGACCTCAGAAACTTCCACCCGTGGCTCCCACTTTATGCTGGCGCCGTGCAGCACAGGCCCTGCTCAACGCACACCCAGAGCTATCCTCCCACCCGCCCTTCCAAATCAACCAGCATTTTGTCGGTCAAGGTCTCATTGAACCAGCCTCTCTTGCAGCTGGGGTGGCAATGCCAGAGCATTCCAGCCAGAAAGATAAGGTGGAAGTCTGCCTCCCCTCCAGCCAAACGGGAATCCTCCCCAGGGTGGGCTTGGCCATCCTCGTCTTGCTGGCTAGAGATGCAGCAGCCGTTCTGCCACCATGAATACAAGGCCACAAACTAAAGCAGGAGGGAGTGCGACAGGAGGTGCTTGGCCCTGGACGACAACGTTCACAAGCTCCGGACTTCTTGTTGCTGGAGACAAACTCCCATTAGTTTAAGGTGACGCAGGGGGCTTTATCCCTGAGGCCTGCACAGTCCCAGGGGACCAAGTGCTGTCACAAGCAGGGTGTCCCACCTTGAGCACTCAGAGGAGCAGCTGGGATGACTCCCCACCACCCTGAAGAGCCGGCGCTCTGAGCTTCCCTTCCTGAGATGCACCCATTGTGCTGGCCCACGCTGTGGTCCTGGGGCCTTCCCACGGGATTCCCTGAGAAGGGGCTTTTAAACTGCAGACTTTAGCACCTACCCCACACCCACTGAATCAGAACCGCTGGGGCCAGCACACCCAGAACCACCGGCTGTGTAGCCTTCCGTGCGTCCCCGCCACACCGCAGAGCCTCTTCAAGGCCTGTCAACGGGGAGAAGCCGCACTGACTGCTGTTCACGTGTATCTCGTGGGATGAAAGGCGTCACTGACTCTCATGAATCAACCCCTCTCACCTGAGGAGGGGCAGCCAGTTTATGTGGGAGCATCTTCTCGTTCCTGGTAGCTCAGTAAACAACGAAGCACCAATGAAACGTAAGAATTCACGTCAAGTGCCTGGCATGAGGAGTAATAAGGACTAAACAGTCGTTTTCCACGTGAAGAAACACAGGCAATGAACACGCGTGGGGACTGCCACACCAGGAGAGGAAGAGCAGAGAGGGGCTCAAGAAGACAGCTGTGTCTCTTGCGAGAATCTAAGGGAGGGCTGATGGGGGCAGGAGCCCACGAACACTGCTTGGATAAGGACACTAAGGAGGTCTTCCAGACCCAGCCGCTTTCAAACGGGCTCTCTGGCCAGTTTCAGCCAGAGCAGCCACACTCGCGGTCCTGCTAAGATTGTCTGGCTAATGACATCGACCGTGAAAAGGCTCTGCGGCTTGAACACAGCTTGAACACATAACGGATTGTTTTGGGTCAAGGCCCAGGGAGGGAAGTGTTTGTGGGGCTGGGGCCCCCAACTCCTCACCAGGTGGGCTCCCCCAGTACCAAGCCGTGTCCACAGGCCTCACAGGGACAGGGGCTGGGGAGTGGCAGGAACAGCCGGCATGACCACACCGGACGGTTCTGACGGTCCCTCTTGCTGTGACAGTTTAGGAAGCAGGTTTACGTCGCACCCGAGACCTCATTGGTCTGTGGGCTGCAGGGAGAAGGCTAAACATCACTCCAGGAGCCGTTGCCCCCCGGCCCTGCCCCCGGCCTCCTCACCCTGATGGCCACACACTAACAGCAGAGGAGCAGGGGGTGGGGGGGGGGCAGGGGGGGGGTGCACACCGGCTCCCCTCTGTCTCCGTCACCACCCTTCAGCGCCTTCAGCAGCAGCTCCTGGAGTGGCAGTGCCCCCGAGGAGAGCCCGGGATGTGAGCGGAAGACCCAGCTCCTCCTCGTCAAATCAAGTCTCCCCACATCTCTAGGTCTGTGAGACGCCTGCTTCAAGTGAGGACCCGGTGGGCTTCCCTGGTGGTGCAGTGCTTAAGAATCTGCCTGCCAATGCAGGGGACATGGGTTCGAGCCCTGGTCCGGGAAGATCCCACATGCCGTGGAGCAACTAAGCCCGTGAGCCACAACTACTGAGCCTGTGCTCTAGAGCCCACGAACCACAACTACTGAGCCTGCGCGCCACAACTACTGCAGCGTACATGCCCATGCTCCGTAACAAGAGCAGCCCCCGCAATGAGAAGCCCTCGTGCCACAACAAAGAGCAGCCCCCCGCTCACCCCGACTAGAGAAAGCCCATGTGCAGCAACAAAGACCCAAAACACAGCCAAGAATAAATAAGATTTTTTAAAAACTAGAGGCTTCCCTGATAGTGCAGTGGTTAGGAATCCACCTGCCAATGCAGGGGGTACAGGTTTGAGCCCTGGTCCGGGAATATCCCACATGCTGCGGAGCAACTAAGCCCGTGAGCCACAACTACTGAGCTTGTGCTCTAGAGCCCGTGTGCCACAACTACTGAGGCCGCGCGCCTAGAGCCTGTGCTCCACAACAAGAGAAGCCACCACACTAAGAAGCCTGCCCACTGCAACGAAGAGTAGTCCCCGCTCACCGCAACTAGAGAAAGCCCGCGTGCAGCAACGAAGACCCAACGCAGCCAAAAGTAAATAAAATATAAGGAATAAAATTTATCTTTAGAAAAGAAAAAAGTGAGGACCCAGTGCTCACACCACAAGGTTTCCAGTAAGAGTAGCTACAAGATGAGACTCATTCACACCCACATTCCAGTAAGAGAAAGAACAATCAAACGTGGACCCAGGCCGAGGCTCGGGCCCCAGCCTCTGGGTGTCCAGGCAGCACTGGAGACTTCACTCTGGGGACCAGCGTCTCTCAGGAAGCCCGCCCACCACCAGGCGAGGGCAGGCCTCTCGCAACACATGTCCCCACGGGGCCACGTGCTTCCTCTTCCACGCGCTGTCAGGCTGCAATCACGTGGCTGGCTTTCCGCTCCACCGACGCCCATTTCTGTCTCCCATTAGATGGTGTTTTGCTCACCACTGTCTACAAGGCCTAGTAAGGTACCTAGTGCAGAGCCAGTGCTTAATAACTGTGTTAAATGAGTGCAAAAACTAAATAAAAGCCACGACGTGGAACGTTATTCAGCACTAAAAAGAAACGAGTTCTCAAGCCATGACAACACAGGGAAGAAGTTTAAAGGCACACAACTAAGTGAAAGGAGCCCATGGAAACACTAAACGGATGAGTGGCTGCCAGGGGTTGGAGGGAGGGAGGGATGAATAGGCGGATCATGGGGGTTTTTAGGGCAGTGACGCTATTCTGTATGACACCGTAATGCTGGATACAAGTCCTCATACATCCGTCCAAACCCACAGGATGCACAGCACCAAGAGTGAACGCTAGTAAACCACAAAGTCTGGGTGACAGTGACGTGTCCACGTAGGTTCATCAGTTGCAACTGCTACACAGCTCTGGCTGGGGACACTGATACTGGGGGAGGCTGTGCGTGGCTGGGGCAGGGGGCACACGGGAAATCTCTGTACCTTCCCCTCAATTTTGGTTAGTTTTGTCACCTCAATTTTGCTGTAAATCGAAAACTGCTCTAAAAAGAAAGATTGTTAAAGATAACAAAGCCGCTGCGGGGTCTCACCTGCCCATCATGCCGGCGCTTCTTCATGAACTGGGTGATGCACATGCTGCCCACCGACTTCCTCTTGAGCGAGACAGGCGTCCCCTGGCTGGGCCCTGCGGCGGGGACGCTGCCACTGTCCTCCCTGGTGGCCGAGGGCACTGTGGTGACGTAACTCCACTGGCAGGGCACGGGCAGGTGCTCCTGGGCAAAGCTCTTTAGCACCTGTGGGTGGACGTACCAGCACATCCTGTAGTCGGGTCTCTTCTCATACACCGAGTTCTCAGAAATAATCCGCTTAAGCCTGGCCTTGGAGGGGACGGCGGTGTCCTCGCCGGTGGTGGGGGTCTGTGGGCGGGAATGGCCAGGGCTCGGGGGGCTGGCGGTGCTGAGCTCAGGGCTGCCGGCGTCCTTGCTGAGCAGTCCTCGGCGGCAGCACTCCTGGAACTCCCGGATGATCACTTTGCTGCCATTCACGTTCCCGTGCAGCAGCGGGAGCAGCTGGGCTAAGACTGGCAGGGAGAGGGGGACACGTGGATGAGACTCGGGGCGGGATGGGATAAACGTGGCACCCGGGTTCCCCAACCTGTCACCGACGCCGAGAAACATGGTCAGCTTCGGGTGGCCTTTTTATCCCTTCTGGTTTTATTGAGATATAATCAACACACAGCACCGTGTAAGTTTAAGGTGAGCAGCAAAATGCTTACTGACATCACAAAATGACCAACCACGATAGGTTTAGTGTGGGTGGCTTTTTATGGGTGGACTTAAGACACATGAACTTGCTCCAGAAGAGATTCTGAGAGGCCCAAGCCCCAGGAGGCAGGACTCGTTGCAATAAACTGTCATGTTTCACTTCATGCACCTGTTTCCTTAGTAACAGTCCTCACGTTCTGCTTCTGAGTGGCAGGCCCTCCCCAGCTTTGAAGAGCTAGGGATGTGTGTGCTGGTTGGGCAAACAGGCCGACTGAAGTGGCTGCCCTGTGCTGCTCCCGTGAGTGTCACAGAAAGGACACACGTGCTCAACAAGCGCTGGCTTTGGCTATTTATTTGAAGAACTTCTGAATTACCACGCCACGTGCCTAGGAAGTCTCCTGCCTGCCCCAGGCCTGGAACTCCCTGGGCCTGGAGGAGGTGGGAGCCCGAGCCCTCCGTCCCCACCCGTCCCCGGCACTCACTCTGCTGGTCCTTCTTCTCTCTCTTGGAGGCCTTGGGCGTCTGCTCCTCCTCGGGGGGCGCGGTCTCCAGCAGGCAGGCCGTGAACTGCTGCAGCACCTTCAGGTCAGCTCCACTGTCCCTGTCGGCCGCCCAGACACAGCCGATCTTCACGGGCTGGAGGATGCGGAACCTCTTCCCCTTGGCCAGAAACTCGTCCCACTCCTTGGCCTTCAGTTTCTGGCGAACCTTGTGGTTCTCTGGGTCGGCACACTCCTTGCAGGTTAGAGAGGAGCAGACGCTTGCTCAGGGTCCCCCTCCCTGGCACCCGTGGTCCCAGCCTCTGGGGCAGTGAGGGCACGTGCAGGGGCGGGCCGGTGAGGAACGGCGCCCACCCAGCTTCCAGCCCCCGACGGGTGATGAAACAGGCAGAGAGTATTTTCGGATTGAATGATAATTGGCACTTTCCCCCATTTGGTGCCTTAGGTGCGTCTGCCCCCTCTGGCCATCCCTGGGTAGTCACAGGTATTTTTTATTACCTCGCCAGTAGCCTCTTAACGCCACTGTGGGTTTTCTGATTAACATGTGATCCTGAAGCTGAAATCACCATGCCCGGCCCTCTCCCACCCCAGACTGGTGCCACTGTCTAAGGCAGATACACTGCAGGCCCAACGAGACCTGTCTGCCTCGTTGGCTGGGAACGTACGAAGAACACAGGCCCCGCAAGTCTGGCTCTGAGACAAGTCACTCCCACAGTGGCATCAGCCCTGTCAGCTTCCCCACTACCCAGACACCACTACCTGGCAGGCCTTCGGAGCCCTAGAAATGGCTCCCTCAACAGTCCCACCATCTGGCAGAAATGAGAAAGCTGGGGTGGGCGGGAGTGCTGAGCCTCTGAGGCTGTGGGGAGCGAGGTCTACGTGGAATCGGCCGTGGGGGTGGGCTGAGACCTATGTCACCACCCCCAGGTCGGCGGCCACCAAGCTCCGGACCCATCCCCTCCCCGTTCACCCCTCACCTCGGTTACTCCTTCATCCTCAGACAGGTACCCATGGGGCACGAAGAAACCATCGTCCTCATCCTCATCCTCTCCCACCTCATCGTCGTCATCCTCAAGAAGAGAAAAAAGTACGTTCATGTGTGGAAACAACACATGCTTCACGTAAAATTTTAACCTGTGAACATCTAAGAAAGAAAAAGCCTCCTACTGCTTCCAGTCTCATTGCTGTGCACACCCTGAGGATCAGCCAAAATCCCATTACCCAGCCCCCTCCCCCATCGTGCTCCAGCGGGGGTGGGGGTCAGGCAGGACACAGATAAGCACGGCCCAGACGTAAAGCAGTGGGAGTGGTGGGCCCCTCGGTGAGGCAGCGAGCAGAGGGGCCCGTCCACCGCCAGGCAGGTTACTGCCACCCAGTAAGGTTTTCCCAGAACAGCCGTAAACCCGGATGCCGTGTGTGAGGGAGCCCGGCCCGGAAGCCGTAAGCAGCCCGGCCGCGCTCACCCCTTCGCTGTGGGAGAGGGACTCCCCTGGCTCATCCTCCTCCCACTCCTCGTCGCTGTCCACCTCGTAGTCAAGGAGGCTCTGAGGGGGCAAACACGCGGTGGTCACTGTCGTCTTCAGGGTGGAAGGGGAAGGCAGAGCACAAAGGCTAGAACACTCAGGGAGTTCCCAGAGCCCAGTGACAAGGGCACACTGGGAACGAAGCGCAGAGGGTCGGGAGCAGCTGCCCGCACGCTCACCCGGTCCTGGGCCCAGGGGTCCCTCGGGTGGATGACCGTCGTCTTCCTGTTCCACGTCCCCCAGTAGGCCGGCCGGTGGTTCTCGGAAAACTGCAGCAGCTTCATCCTGCCAAACCTCCTCCTTTCGGGGACGCCGTCCACTTTGCTGCTCTCCAAGATCACCACGTCGCTGAGGGGAGACACCCCCGCTCAGAGGCCCTTCTGTGGCTCGCGCACCCACCACCAACGACCTTCCCCCCAGGGCAGCAGGCGGTGACAGACAGCCCCAAAGCAGAGGCATCACCTGCCCCGAGGCAGGCTAGCATTTACTCCAGGGGCGTGGCGCGAGGAGAGGGAGGAGCCCGACTGTCCAGCAGCTGCCCCACAGCGCGCACCAAGCCGGCGTGTGACGGGTAAGCTGGCAAGAGCGGGGAATGTCCCTGCCCTGCTGGGAGGCCGGCACACACAGCCTGCCCTCCAAAGCAGGGCTTTCTGCGAAGCCATCGCACCCGGGAGACTCTGGAGGCTCAGGGGAAGCCGGAAGAGAGAGGTCTGGGGAAGCAGCCGAGTCTGGGGCCTGAGGCCCGGGAGGGAGAGGACCGGCCAAGGCCACGGGACACAGGAGCGACCAGAACGCAGGGGTCTGCCCGGGCTGCCCAGGGCTCTCTGACATCACCAACAGGCAAACGGCAGTCTCCGCCTGCACTAACCTGTTAAAAAGTTCTGTGTTCTGGTTACAAACCACGGTGGGTCCGGACCTGAGGGGCCGCCGGCTTTTCAGATCTTTCAGGAAGGAGAATTCACCGCTCTGCTGCCGGAGGAGCTGGTCTAACTGGTCACAGAGGTCTTGGTCGAAGGCGGTCCGACAGCGAGGGGCGAGGACCATGTGCTCTTTGATTTCAAAAGGGGCAAACTTCCCACAGGAACCGGCCAGGGTCTGAAATGGAAAAGGGGCATGATGGCACCTCTACTGTGACAGACCCGCACACAGCAGCGGTGAGGAGGAGCCGCCGGAAGTGAGGCCTGGTGCTTTCGAGTCGTCCAGGTTGGGAGGTCAGAGGAGACGCGTACACAGGCCACACGCTGCTTGATGGCATTTACGTGGGTTTCTGGAAAAGGCGAAACTACAGGGCCAGAGACTGTGTCGGCAGCCGCCAGGGCTGAGGTGGAAGGAAGGAGCCGTCTCGGGGGACGGAAATCCTCTACATCTTGATGACGGAGGGGGCTGCAGGGCCCTGTACATCGTCAGAACTTGCTGATCAGTACTCCTGAAAAGGACGGATCTCACTGGATTTTTTTTTTTAAGGATAATTAGACCTTGATGAGCAAACAGAGACCTAGGAGAGTGACCCGCCACACTGTTACAAGATGACTCGAAACAGAGCTGAAGCCTGATGTGAACCTGAAACATGGGTGTCTGTATCCTAAGAATCCTCCTCAGTAAACCCTGGTAGGTTTTTTTTTTTTTTGGCTGTGCCGGGCAGTATGTGGGATCTTAGTTCCCTGACCAGGGATGGAACCTGTGTCCCCTGCAATGGGAGCACAGTGTTAACTACTGGACCTCCAGAAATTCCCAACCCTGGTAGGTTTGAGTTCCCTTCTTAGAGCTCCTTCAGCATCGTGAATGTCTGTGTCAGCGGATCCTGAGGGTGGCAGCAAGTGAGGACAACATGGGGGGTCAGGAGGAGCCTGTACGTCTCTGAGGTTGGGTATAAGAAGGCCAGCCTTTCACGCCAGCAAGAAAACAACAGCTGAGGCCAGCACCCTCGCTGTGGGTCGCATGGCAGGGTCACCCAGGAACTGTTTAAAATCCTGATGCCCAAGCCAGGCCCATCAGGTTCTCTGGGATGGGATCCAGGCTCCAGTGATTTTTTTTTTTTTTTTTGCGGTACGTGGGCCTCTCACTGTTGTGGCCTCTCACCGTCACGGAGCTCAGGCTCCAGACACGCAGGCTCAGCGGCCATGGCTCACGGGCCTAGCAGCTCCGTGGCACGCGGGATCCTCCCGGACCGGGGCACAAACCCGTGTCCCCCGCATCGGCAGGTGGACTCTCAACCACTGCGCCGCCAGGGAAGCCCCAGGCTCCAGTGATTTTTTAAAGCTCCCTGGTGAGTCCAACACACAGCCGAGGCCAAGAACCAGCAGACTGTTCTCCTCACTAACAGCTGCTGGGAACATCGGGTATCCGTACGGGGAAACATTAGGGCCACGCCCCAATCCACGGGCACAAAGAATTCCAGCTAAGCTAAGGAACTAAATAAACATAAAAAAACAAAACTTAAGCTAAAAAAAACTGGAAAAAATTAAAACGTGTCTATAACCACAGGATACATAAGGCTTTCGAAGCAAAAGCCAATTACGATAAAAGAATAAAAATGTTCACATTAAAACGAAAAATTTCTGTACAACGAGACACCATGAACAAGGGGGAAGGAACGGACTGAAGGAAGTACGTGGAGTGTACCCCACCAGGAATGAAAACCCAGACTATATAAAGAACCAGAGGTAGGGGAGAGCCTAGCCTTACCCCACCAGGAATGAAAACCCAGACTATATAAAGAACCAGAGGTAGGGGAGAGCCTAGCCTTACCCCACCAAGAATGAAAACCCAGACTATATAAAGAACCAGAGATAGGGGAGAGCCTAGCCTTACCCCACCAGGAATGAAAACCCAGACTATATAAAGAACCAGAGGTAGGGGAGAGCCTAGCCTACAGAAACGTGGGCAAGAAACAGGAACTGGCAAGTCACAGAAAAAGAAATAAAATGGCAAGCAAACCTGAAAAGATGTTCAACTGCACTGAGAATCAAGGAGAAACGAAGTGAAACAAAGATACGTATTTTTCACCCATCAGGTCGGCAGTTATAAGAAAATTCGTCACACCCAGTGCTGGCAGTAAGTAGGCGGAGAGGACATATTTTGACACACTGTGGGGACGGGAGACTGTCCATCAGCATTTCCTGCTGGGAGGGCACTTGGACAATACAACTCTGTCAACGTTGTGTCCCCCGGACATAGTGGCAAGTCCGCATCCTGAGAGGTGTGCTGGTGACATCCATGCACCGCTTGGGGGGGATCAACAGGGGAGGGGGATATCAACGATGATGCCACCCACACCACGACACTTTATGCAGCAACGAGAAAGAATGAAGAGAGGCCAACATGGCAAGAATCCAAGATAGGGCTAAGCGAACAAAGCGGTAACATAATAAATTCATGATTTGTTACCTACATAAATACACAAATATACGAAGGGATGCACGCGCCCAGAGAAAGATCTGGAAGGACACCCTTGTATCAGAGGGGGTGGGTCACACCTCTGGAGCATGGAGGGATGTGGGGGACGGAGGTCTGGGGTCTCCACAGGCAGAGGATGGCCTAGAAGGTGACCGGATGGCAGATGGGGAAGCAGAATCCTGTGCTGAATCCCACATGTTTTATGCTCAACCTTGTCTCCTATGTTGAGCAGAAAATCTCCGAGGCTGAGGACCGGGTCTTCCTCCCTTACACCTTCCCACACGGCTCCCAGCACAAAACTGTTGACGAAGCAACCTCTAAACGCTTGGCAGTTTCAGCAAACGTGCCACTTTTTGCCTTTTTGAGCACACAGTGAATGACAAGATATCGAACCTCCAGATCCTACCAGAGATCAAAGCTCCCTGAGCAAGCAGAGGCTCCTCTTGATGAAAGCAGAGCCAGTGGGTCAGAAGACGTCTTTTTATTTTTCAAAAGGAACAGCCTGACAAAGGCCAAAAGTAAAGCCAAAGGAAGCCAGTTGCTCACCTTGGGGGCCTGTGGAGTCTTTGGTTTCTGAAAGAACCTCGTGATTTCCGCCTTCTCGGCTTTAATGCGCTGCAATGTAAGAGAAGAGGAGGATGAGGAAGAAATGAAGAGAAACTGTTTTAAAACATGCAAAAGCCCCTAGAACTGAACCCCAAGCATTTTTAGGTTGAAAGCATTATTTTGATGTTAGCTCTCAAAACCCACAAGCGGGTACCAGGCAGTCTCAAAAGGTCAGAGCTGCAGAAGGACCGGGATGTCAAGCCAGCAGGCACGTGTCAGTCCCTGAGCCCCCCACCCCGCTTCCCACTACCTCCGGGATGATATCCGATATCCAGCAGTAGTCAGGCAAAAGACCCCACTTCTCAAACACAGAGGAAGATGCAAGTCCTGGGAGAACATGCTACCTTTTCTTCTTCTCTCAACCGTTTCTCCTCTTCCTTTTTCCGCTTCTCCTCCAACTTAGCCCTAAGAGACATCAAACTCAGTTTCACCAACCAGCACAGGCCCGGCCCACACCCGAAGGGGGGGCGGGGCACAGACTCCAGGGCCTCCTGGCGCTCCTTGCGCCGCTCCTCCTTGCGCCGCTGCTTCTCTGCCTTCTCCTTCTCATCCTTCTCCCGCTTCTCGCGCCGCTCCTTCTCCTTCAGCTCCTTCTCCTCCTCCCTCTTCTTTCTGGCCTCCTCCTTGGCCCGCCTGGCCTCCTCCCTCAGCTTCTCCTTCTCGGCCCGGAGCTTCAGCTGCTTGCCCAGGTGCTCCTTATCCTGCACGGGAGACGGTCCACAGCTCAGCCCCACGGATGCCACAAGGGCCGCACCAGCGTCCGGGGGCGGCCGTGCGCAAGCGGAGGGGAGGCACAAAGGAACCAGCCCCGGGAGCAGCCTGTTGGTCAGCGTCCTTACAAAGAGGGGGCTTTTCAGTCCATTACATTTCCTTCTGTCATGAGAAAGGCGATGAGCGTTAGCCGACTGCCACAGGACCTTCTGGGCAATTCAAAGTAAGATGCGTTTAAGACACCGTCTTCAAACGTGGGATGAGGGTCAATTTTTACTTAATTAAAAAAGACTAAGTAAGCACCTCTAGGCTGCCTACGCCGGGTACCTGCTGTTGGATCTGAACTGCATTTCTGCTCAGAAAGCTGTGGTGAAATAAAGACACAAAAACACCCACAGGTTTTGCCTCCCTACCTTCAAAACAAAAACATTTTCCTTCCCATCCCCCCAAAACTATTCCAGACAATAGGGTTTCTTTTCTTTCTCTTGAAATGGGAGAGTGGGATGAGACAAGGAGGGGGAACCTGACGAGCAAGTCTTAAAAACAGTGGGGAGGAACTGAGACTTCCCTGGTGGCGCAGTGTATAAGACTCCGCGCTCCCGATGCAGGGGACCTGGATTCAATCCCTGGTCAGGGAATTAGATCCCACATGCATGCTGCAACTAAGAGTTCACATGCCACAACTAAGGAGCCCGCCTGCTGCAACTAAGACCTGGCGCAACCAAATAAATAAACTAATTAATTAAATATTAAAACAACAAAAACAAAAAACAACAGTGGGGAACAGATGAGAACACATTAAAAAATTTAAAAAGAATTTTTTTTAATCTTTACAGCCATTTCTCAAAAGAAAAAATTCTTTTTATGTTTAAAACCATTTCTCAAAAAACCAAACGAACAAACATTTCTTGGGATCTGAAAAGGTCAGATGTTAAGAAAGGACCTAGAGTGATCTCTATGACTATGGCAGTGCCGTTTCATCACCAGCAGGAGGAAACAGCTAGTTTCTTGGATATTCTTTAAAGCGGGAACATCTTTAATTACATTAGTTCCTCATTCCAAATAATTCATATGTGGCCTGGGGCGCTGGGCTATTATATAATTTTGATTTTGTATTAAACAAGTTTCACCTCCCAGACTGAAAGGCATTACCTTCTAACATAGCGCAGGGTAATTCTCAAGGACAGGAACCACCAAAGATGGGCTTCTTCACCTTTGGCAGAAGCCTGACAACTCAGCTTTTGGTATGGGCCTATGATCACGCCCTCGTCCCTAGAGAATATCCTACCCTCTGCCCTGATCAACCTTTGCTTGCTTCACAAGAGCCATGGAGGCATGCTGGTAGAGATCTGAGAAAGTCCTTGCCAGGTACCCTCCGCACGTGACTCGTGGGATACCTGAAGAAGGGGCTGGTCTGGATCGAGTAACTGAGTAAATAACGAGACCAGCCACGAGTGCCGGGTGGTGAGGAGGAGTCTCCCCCTGCTAACAACGAGGACAGGAGGCTTCTGGAATCAGGTCCTCCCCACTCCCGCCCCACAGGTGCCCATCTCTGAGACTACAATGAAGAATGAGATAAACTCTAAAATCAAACACAGCCATGAGGCAGACGGCACAGGAAGTGCCTGGTGAGTGCACAGCCAACTGTCATCAGCGCCCCTTCCGTGAGCTGGTCGGGGAAGAAGGCCATGGCCTTCTCTGCAATTCATCCAGTAAGGAAGAAGGCCCCTGCACTGCTGGGTGTGAAACGTGGTGACCTCCAGATAACAGAATGGAAGACTCAGCAGGGAACCACTAAACAGTAATCACCCATCTGATGTAGGGGCCACCATGGTACAGCGCCTGGGAAGGGATGGAACTTCAATCTACGCGCGTAGGAGGCTGGGGTGCAGGGAGAGCCACTGGGTTCTTTTTAAGGCAATTTTAAACTACAGTGGGGCTGCCCAACTATTACGACACTCAGAACTAATTATAATAAGAGCTTAGAAAAGCCTACGTGCAAAACCTTAGGATTCAACAAACCTAAAACTGATGCAACCCATAAGCACGAGGCCCAGTTATGCAAAATGAAGCAAGAATCAAAATAATGCTCAGAACAAGCAGGGGAGAGTGAAAACGGGGCCAGAGAAGGGCAAAGGGCTTTGCTTCCTATTTACTGCAAAAAGCGCACCCGGGGAACTTTCTATTTCAGGGGACATGTCTTACTCTTTGCGGTCTCATCTTGTTCTTCTCTGCAGAACCTCTGACCAATTTCTTACTTATCTGAAAGGAAAGACATTGATCTGTAAACAAGGGTTGTTTCAATCACTTTAACACGTTTAACATACCGCACAGTCCTTGGGGAGGGCAAGGAGAAAACAATGTAAAACAACAACAGTGAAAACCTTTCCGGGCACCAGTTCCAGCAAACAGAACCAAAACTTCTTAGCTGGGTCACAAACTCCAACGCATGTGGGGATAAAAGGGGAGTCTGGGAGGCAGATAACCAAAAAACGTAGGAGGCTAAGCTGGAAATAAGAAGCCACAGCCAGGGGCCTTGGTGTCAGGGAGACACAGAGTGGTAGGTCTGTAGGCACCTGGAGAGGAGGCGCCCTGGCCACAGAGGACGGAGTCTTACAGGCACGCAGCCCAGCACTGCTGCTGCCCCTTCTGCTTCTCCCCGGAGAGGCTGACAGTGGAAATTTCCTGTGTGAGTACAGGCACACCAACCCAATGCCATTTTCCCAACAGCATTTGCTCCCTTTGTGGCTCTGTGTCACATTTAGGTAATTCTCACATTTCAAACTTTTTCATCATTATTATACTTGTTATGGTGATCTGTGGTCAGTGATCTTTGATGGTACCATTGCAAAGATAACGACTTGCTGAAGGCTCAGACAACAGCGTTATTTGCAGTGAAGTATTTTTTAATTAAGGTATGTTCTTTTTTCAGACATAATGCTACTGCACACTAAATAGACTACAGTACAGTGTAAACATCACTTTTATATGCACCGGGCAACCAACAGATCCACGTGACTCCCTTTATTGTAATACTCGCTTTACTGTGGGGGTCTGGAACCAAATCTGCATTATCTCCAAGGTCTGCTGTAATGTCTACAAATCAACACCCCGTGAGTCAAGTAAGACACGTTTACAGGCTGGATTCCCATGTTTGTACCCCCTGCCCAGCGCAGCCCTGCTTCTTAGAACACAGAGTAAACGCCCAGGAAGAGAAGTCAGCTGGCCAGAGGTGGCAATCTCGTCTAGAACCCCTGTGTTCTAGAGCACAGCATTCTCTATCACCCTGCTTCAAATTGAGCATGGGCTACAAGGACTGACCAAGACGCACGGCTGGACTCCCTCACCATGCTGGCTAAATGGTCCCAGGTAGGAATACGCACAAGGAGTCCAGGCTACTGGCCTAAGCTACCTCCAGAGCAGGGAATCCCGGCGAACAGACCATTCATTGCATGGAAGACCAATGGGGAGAGTTCAGGCTGGAAAGAAATACCCACCCGGGCTCATTTTAGACTTGAGGAGGCAGCCAGAAAATGAGACGAGGTGAAAAACCGAAAGCCCACTTCTCTTGAAATTGTCTGACATGCCAACAAAACTATGTAAAAACAGTGCTTCCTCTATCTGGGAAAGCCTTGCCCTAAGACTTCCTATCGAAGAAAACTACAGATTAAGACATCCTTCTTACTCAGGACGCACTGAGTCCTTTCCGGACTAAGCCTTCCCTCAGGAGAGGGCCGCACACCGTCATGTGAAAGCCATGTGATTGGGAGAGCGCACGCAATCCCATCTCACTGCGCAGGCGCGCACAGAAACGCCAAAGCCGTCTTACCAAGGGCTTAAGAAAAAGTATCTGCCTCTCCAGCATCCACGTGGCCTGCCAAGCCTGCGGACTTGAGCCCCACAGGAAAGGATTTAACAGCAGGACTTGTAAAGTGCTGTGTCTATATCGTTGTCCTTTGTGTTCAAAGATGGTAGCACCAAACGTGACTGCCAGACCGCTATATGAGGGTGTTCGGGGAGCAAGACGCATCTGTTCGGTCTTGCCCATACTTGTTGAATTTCAGCTGCGGAATCAGTGCCTTTCACAATTGTCCCCTTTGCTGTGAGTCCAGGAATGAGAGAGTTGACGTGACTACCAAGAGCTGGCTTAACAATATCCAACAACCAGAGCAGTTACGATTTTATTTAAAACTAGTATCTCTATTGCTGTACCAGGCACTCGGATAGACCTTACTGAACAGATATAATTTTAATCTTGACCTTTGGCCCAAGTATTTATAAAACTCTCTCAAAATATAGGCCACACATTTTACCGACCTGGAACTCAGTTACCAAAAAACAAGATCCAGGATTCCACGGTGAGGTTGAAACACACACATCAACTATCCCAAAGAGTCAAGGCAGATATAACCACGTCTGTGAGGTAAAATTCCTGCACTTTATTCGGGAGAATCCTAGGGCCCACTCACTCTGATGTGATACATAAGGAGGTCTAATTTCTAGGCCCAGAGCAAGTAAGCAGCAGTAAGTGAGGGGGGGAGAGGTGGCTGTGGACAGGCCCCACAGCAGCTAGAAACCTGACAGCAGGGGAGGGACAGCAGGCAGAGGGGAGTCACGACCCTAACTGGTCCAGGCATGTGGGGACTGAGAGCAGGCAAAAACTGACACGCCCGTTCCTGTGAGCCTGCAGTTCCACTTAACAACTCAGGGAAGCTCATGACAATTATTGTTTGTCAAGGCCAAGAATTAGAGACAACAGAAATATCCATCAAGGAGAATGACTATGCAAACTGCAGTTTATCCACACCATCACGGGACCATCAGCGTATGATACAGCAGTTAAAAAGAGATCTTTCCATCCCAATGTAAAAAAATTGCTAAGACACCCTGGAATGAAAAAGAAACATATTTACCCTATACGGCCCATGTAAAGAAACAAAAACATACTGTTTATTCCTAGGGATCTCTCACACACATACCACACAGAGAAATGTAAGATGAAGATAGTGGCAACCTGGGGGACAGAAAAAAGCCAACGGGGGCTGCAATGTTTCAGTGATCTTTTTTAAACATGGAGAATTTAATACTTGTATAATTTAAATTACCTGGGAAACAGTTCCAGCGTCTGTACAGAGGCAAGCCACAGATTCCAATAACACCACCATATCCACACAATCCTTTATGGAACAATAATCTTGAGTCATCAATAATGTAGGCTGAATTACACATCTAACTGCAAACAAACTGGAGAAATGGTTCTATCCTAGGTGGTAAAAAGCTCTGATGACAAATAGCCACGTTCTGGCTAATCAAGAGACCCTGGATTATCTCAAAAAGGTGTTCCTAAATTGTTTTTCAAAGTCGGACTCTAGATACCTGGGAGTACTTTAAAAAACAAAACAGGGACTTCCCTGGTGGCACAATGGCTAAGAATCCGCCCGTCAATGCAGAGGACACAGGTTTGACCCCTGGTCTGGGAAGATTCCACATGCCACGGAGCAACTAAGCCCGTGTGCCACAACTACTGAGCCTGCACTCCAGAGCCCACGAGCCATAACTACTGAGCCCGCATGCTGCAACTACTGAAGCCCACGCACCTAGAGCCTGTGCTCTGAAACAAGAGAAGCCACCGCGATGAGAAGCCCGCTCGCCACAACGAGAGAAAGCCTGCGAGCAGCAACGAAAACCCAACGCAGCCAAAAATAAATAAATAGGGCTTCCCTGGTGGTGCATTGGTTGAGAAAGCAAATGCTTAGGGGTTCCAAATGCAGAGATTTTACGATTCCAAGTCCAGAACTAACGGAGCCCAATAAAAACCACACACGTGACATGGTAATAGGAAACAACCTGTAAGCCTTCAACAAGTGTCTGCCTACAGTCTGGAGAGGAGGAGGAGGAGACAGAGAGGGAAAATGGAAGAATAATAGTATTCCCCACAGTCACAGGGGTCAGGAAAAACTTGGGCCCACAGCAGGGGAAGGTGTGAAAGTCAGGTACCAACCATGAAACCAACCAACCAACCAGGAAACCCAGCACTCGCGAAAGGTGAGGAGCTAAACTGGAAAGCTGAGTGTGTGAGGCTCGGGGTGGGCTGTCTCCGCCAGGCTCTCAGGCACCTCCTGGTGATCATTCCATTTTGCTCTCATACCTGTGTTGTCACCCAAAGTCACGGAGCTCTACTCCCATCCTATGGGTGACTGGGGCAATTTCCTGCCACAGGCTGGGTGGCGGGGGTGGGGTGGGGGCCTGAAGCCTTTGCCACCTGCAGTATGAATCATCTGCAAAGCTGTGCGGTAACACTGTCTTCTAGAACATCTCAAAACTCCAAGCCTGTGTTCAGACCCAGATTGAGTGTCTCAGAGGCAGGATTTCCTACCCGCAGCCCACTTGGTTTCATGTGCTCATATGTTGCATGGCCACTCAAGCCAGCGGACAAGAAGTAACACTCTTCTGTGACAAGGCCTAATTGCATGGCTCCCCAGTCCTCAAGCTTGGCTATGGGCATAAAAACAAACTTAAAAAAAAATGAAGCTATTAAGGAGAATGGAAACATGTGTACATGTCCTGCTCTCCAGGTTCACTGGCTGTCATGAGTCATGTGACAAAGTAGCTCTGCAAAGCAGAAGCAGCAGTCTGGAAGGATTCTGAGCAACTGGATGGACACAACAGAACAAGATGGCTGACGGCAAGAAACTCAAACTCAGATTTTGAGAGTCTGGGTAAAAGCTCAGATGGAAGTTTAAAAAATGAGTATGTCAGTCTGCCTCATTTAGAAACTTAGAAGGAAAAAAGATGACCCCGCTCTTGATTGATATTTTGTGTACCTAAAGAGGAAGCCATTTTTCCCATTCTCCAATCTCCTCAAGGAGGTAAAAGACAAGAAATGAAACCATCTAGAAAAATAACTAGTCCCTTAGAGATCAAATTTTAGAAAGCAATCAAGGTTGGTGGTTTATGGTCAGATTAAGCAGGTACAGTTAGCAAATGAATAACCCACCCCAGGATCCAATCTTATGTGAAAGCCTGATGTGAACAAACACAAGTGCTACAAAACCAAAAACCCCAAAGAACACTGTTCAACATGCTTTGCTATTCTTGACTGATTCCATCAGTTTTACCCACAGGACCTCAAGGACAGGTGAGAAGAGAGACATCGGCCACTGTGCCACTCAGAAGGCAGTAACAGAAACAGGCATTTCCAAAGTCACCCGTCCAGGTCCTTAAACATGGTGCCAGGACTCTCCTCGCCATTCTGGGTGAGGTTTTTAAGATGGGCAGGTCGTGCTGACCCTAAAGAATGCCCCTGTTTTATTCTCCTGCCATCTTGGGGTCTCTCCACCAACGCTTACTGACTGCTGACTGACAGCAACGGCCCTACGAGTCTGTGTTGGAACAGGAGGCACACAGGGAGCTGAAGCTAAAGGCTGAGTCAAGGGTCACAGCCGCCCGCTTACACCTGTTAGTCACTAAAGTGGCTGAGATGACCAGCACCGTTAATTAGGTGTGAACAGCGCTACCAGGATGGCGCCGACACACCTGCAACTCACGGAACCATCAGCACATCGCAACGTACACACAACCAAACACCCCAATGGCTTTTGATGCCGGAAAGTCACAGGACTTGGTCTCTGGCGCCACTTGCTCGGCCACGAGCCATCTGGGGGACACAGCGTCCCTGGGTGCAGAGGGAGGGGCCGTACCCAGAAGCCTCTGGATTCCGACGGCACTGATTCGGGGGAGATACTCACTCTGCGGACGGGTGTGGAGGCGGGGAGGGGGCTAGGGCTGCTGTGCTGCTTGGCGGGTGCAGACTGCCCCTCGGGTGAGCTGGTGGGAGAGGAGGAGCTCAGGGACGAATGGCTCAGGACAGAGTCCTCTTCGGGGCTGGGCTCCAGCGCCTCGCTCTCGGAGGGCACAGCCTGGCCCGGAGGTGTGGCAGGAGGAGACTTGGCTCGGGGTCTGGCAGCCAGGATATCCTGTAGGACAACCACGGGCACCTTCCCTTTGAACAGGATGCCCCTGGCCCCGCTCCAGCCGTCCTGGTCCTTCTCTGAGCACGTTCTCAGGCCACCGGTCAGCTCAGGGCAGCTTTGGGGCGAGCCCTTCTGTGAAAGTCCCCTCCTCTCCACGCCCCCCGAGTCAGCACCCCCCACCTCCGTTTTGCACGGGAGGTTTGAAAGGGCCTCTTCGGGAAACGCCAGCTCGTCCTTCTGACTGACCATTGGCAGCCCCCTGTCATCTCCAGCTTCATCTGTGACCCCGTTTACATTCTCCTGGGAGGGAGAGGCTGCAGAATTTAGCTTATCGTGGCCCATGGTGCCGTCCGGCGGGTCACTCGAGTCCTCCGTCAAATCGATTATGACCACAGTCTGGTCAATACTGGTTTCAACTTGACTTCTTAAAAAGTTATCTAAGGGGCCCTTCCCGTTGACAAGTTTCGGCCTAAAATCTATGTCGGAGCCCATGTGACAGCTGTCCTCCAAGTGGTCCAAAGAGGTCTCTAAACCAGGGACATGACCCTGCATAGGAGCACCCTGAGCGCCCCCCATGTCGTCCAACCCGTCGTCGGTCTTCTCCTTTGAGACAAGATTCAGGCGCTTGAACGGCAGACGAGCTGAAACCAAAAGAGAAGGAGGCCGTCTGTTGAGTGAGAGTGGGAAGAGTGACAATCAATGCTTTAATATTCCACATGCTCAATGAGTAATCGACCTTGCTGTGCTTGGGGGTGGGGGGAATTTCTAAAGTTTAAAAAGGGGTTATCTTCTCATTATGTACTTTTCCAACATCCTAATTAAAAGCAAAAGCAACAAACAAACAAACAAAAAACTGACAAGCTTTCATAGCAGGGACACTGCAAGAATTTCAAAGAAGACACTTTCTGATCTGTTTGAGATTCAGCTCAAATTCCAAAGTTATTTATTATGGGTGGAAATCTCGTTTGAAGATAAGTGCATCTGGCTCTGAAAAGCGAAAGAGATAGATCCATTTGAGGAAAGACGTCGTTCTGCTCCCAGCATCCCAAGCTGTTAGCTCTTCTTGCCAATGAAACAAGTACCCTCCCACTGCATGCCAGCCTTCTGGCTGGTCCCAAGAGATACACAGCAACACCTCAAGAGAGTGAGGAAGTTCAGGTGAGTGACTTCCCAAGAAGTCCACAGGTACTCAAATGCCCAAACATCTTATTAACTATTTTCTAATATAATAGACTCAACAAACAAGCCTGGTTTTGGTCAGTTTATAAAATTATCATGCCCTTGGATTCTACAGTTTGCCCCTAATTCTTTAACCTCAGAAGACGGTTGCCCTTCTTGTGATTCCCACCAACACCAAACCTGCTATCAGTTGACACAGGAGAAGGCAAACTGCTACAGGGGAACCAGATAACCAAGCTTTGAAAACCAGAAACCATCCTTGTTTATACAGTCCAGCCACTAACCTGGCCTAAGGGTAAATCCACCCCCCTTTTTACGCGAAAAGATTTGGGGACACTTCCTGTAAAACGCTGTTCAACCAGGGGCAGCTGTGCCTGCCATGTCTGGAGACATTAAACGTCACGACTTGGGAGATGAGGCTAGGAATGCTGCTAAACTCTCCACAGTATACAGGACAGCCCCCCATGACAAAAACATTACAAAATGTCAATAGTGCTGGAGTAGAGAAATCCAACTGTAAGGGCGGCAACCTCTGGATATGTTCCTGGCCAACAGCAGTGTAATGAAATGGGTTTCCCAGCTTCCAGTTGTAAGATGCAACTGTTTTCTCCCCTTCAGCCCCTTGGAGGCTTCTGCTGGGGACCCCAAGAGATGGCCTCTGCTCAAGGGGAATGGAAAATATAATTGAGAGGACAATGAAGGATATAAACCAGGAACAAATATTTAACCCATTCCCAAAAAGTTACCTTGTATTAACTTCTTGACTGGAAAAGCTGGTCTGTCTTTGCAATCCATGGCTGTGAATAAGTGTCAGAGGATAAGTTATTAAGTGCTAGAAATAATGAAGTAGCAAACATACATGCAGTACCTACTGTGTACAAAGTGGTTGTCCAGTGTGGCTGATTTCGCCCCTAATCCCACCTCCCCAGGAACATTTGGTGACGTCTAAGGACATTTCTGGCTGTCATGACTGGAGAGAGGGCGCAAACAGCATCTAGTGGGTAGGGGACAGGGATACTGCTAAATATCCTGCAACACACAGGACTGCGCCCCACGACAGAGGATTATCTGGCCCCAAAATGTTAATGAGTTGAGAAATTCTGCCCTGGACACCGTCACAGCTCGTTTTATTTTCCTTGAGCACTTATCACTCTGAGACTTCTGTGTTTATGTCTCCCCCCACCATCAGAACGCCAGCTTTATGACAGCAGGGAAACTTGTTCCACACTGTACCTGTGGCACGGGCTCAGGGCCTGGCACATAGTGGGAAACCAATGAACACAGTAACAGGGACAATGAAAAGAAGACTGAGCAAAAGTAGAGATGAGAGAAAACATTGTATCACTGATTTCACCATTCATATGAGCCCAAATCATCCTCCTCCAAACCAACCCCTCCCCACCAACATACCTGTAAAATTAGAATAGGGCTTATTTTCTTTCAAAACAGAATTTATAAAAGGTAATACATCTTAAAGCATTTCAAGCTTGCCAAGCTGGAGCTCAAGTGCTGTCAAGAAGTGATAAGGGAGAATGTTTTCCTGCACGCACACAAAAAATCTCAAAAAAAGCATAACGATATCAAAGCTGATGCAGAAATGACTATAAATAGAACCAAATCTTTGGATAAATAACTTCAAATGTCTAGAATAAGTTTAGAAGCTGACACCCGCTAGATCTGGCTTGGAAAAGTCTAGTTCAGTTACTTTGGCCAATCTACTTTTTTTTTTAAAAAGATACATACAAGTGAGTTTTTTTGTGTTTTTTTTTTGCGGTACGCGGGCCTCTCACTGTTGTGGCCTCTCCCGTTGCGGAGCACAGACTCCCCACGCGCAGGCTCAGCGGCCATGGCTCACGGGCCCAGCCTTTCCGCGGCATGTGGGATCTTCCCGGACCGGAGCACGAACCTGTGTCCCCTGCATCGGCAGGCGGACTCTCAACCACTGCGCCACCAGGGAAGCCCCAACTGAGCATTTTTAAAAAGCAGATCAGGGCCTTTTAAAAAACTCCGCTGCCCTTAGATGAAGCTGCTCTCCCCACTTCCAAGCTTGGAATATAAGTACTCAGAGACTCACATTTCCTTTCTACCCATTTAAAGATACCATTCTCAAGTTTTCAGTAACCAAAAACATGGATTTCCCCCCATCAGCTGAAGGACACATAATCTTTAGCCACTTAAATTTATTTTTAGGACAACCACAAGGACTTATTGGCATGGCCCTGAGTCACCAGCTTTGATGCAAGTGGAACAGAGGTGACCCGGGGCCCAGAAACAACCTCAGGTCGACATAAAAAGGGATCCCATCCAGGGATTCAGATTGTTCAAAGGTACACATACAAATTAACAAATACTTCTGTATAAACTTACCACTGCTCTTTATCCTGAGATTATATCCCTCCTAATTTTAGTTGGCATTAAAACATCTTTCCCTTTTATGGTGCATGGTCAAAACAGATGGTGCTTTTAAAACTTTTAAATTAAACATGCTTAATGGGTCAAATGACAATCAGTCCCAACTTTATTTATATGAATTCTATGTCTCTTTGAGATCCCGAAGTCTGGAAACAATTAGCACAGTGGTTCTCAGCTAGGGGGCCCCTTGACAATGCCTCGGATACACTTTTGGTTGTCGCAACTGGGAAGAAGAGGTTGCTACTGAGATCTAATGGGTGGAGGTCAGGGATGCTGCTCGACCCCCTACAGCATACAGGATGGCCCCAAATGTCAGTAATGCTGAGGTTGAAAAACCCTGAACTAGACTAATTGATGTCCCTACCAACCCTTAATTCATTCAACCAACCCATCTTTATTGGGCACCTACTATGTACCAGGCATTGTGCCAAGTGCTGGTGGTAAAATGGGAGTCAAGCAGGGGAGACAAGCCGTTTGGTCTTCCTTGGTTCACCACCCCACGTTTTGGGGGCCTGCCAGGCGCCAGAAAGCCCCCTCCCAAGACACAGGAAGCAGAAAGACAGGTCTTCACCATGCATATCCGGCAGCATCAAGAACCCGAGACCCCTACCATCCGGGCCGCTTACCTGGGCTGGCCCTGACCCGCAGACGCAGTTGTTCTGGTCCCCGAGCCCGTGTGACCCCGGACCTCAGTTTCCCCACCCGGCCACAGGGCCGCTGCAGGGTTCAACTTGTCCAGGGGACACAAACGCACTCGGTAACCTGCAAACCCGTCCCTTTCGCCTCCCTGGGCCTCAGCTTCCCCTCCTGGCTACACGCACACCCGTCACCGCAAAGCGCTCTGGAAGGACAAATTGACGCAAAAGTGCCGGAAAAAAAATGGTTGCGGCTGCAACAATAACGTCAAGGAGGATGCCCTTCGGACTGCAAGGCCCTTCCTCGGGATTGTTAACGGCTCCACGGACCGAACGCCAGGCGGGGAGGAGCGGGCCCGGGGCCGGGAGGCCCGTCCGCCCCCAAACCGCCGCCTCAGTCCGCACAGGCCGCGCGCCGCGACCCCCCTTCCCCTCGGCGTGGGCCGGAACCGACCTGCGGCCGCTCCGCGGGCGCCCGGCGCCCCGCACTCCGGCTCCTCCAGCATTGCTCCGGCGGCGTCTCGAGCTCCCCTCAGGCGGCGGAGGCGCGGGCTCCGCTCAGGCGGCCGCTGCTGCTCGCCCTCCCGCCCGCGCCGCTACTGCCGCGGCCGCCGCGCTCGTATTTGGCGGGAACCGCGGCGACCCCCGCGGCCCCCGCGCGGATTGGGTGAGGCCGAGTCACGTGACGGTCCTCCTCGGGAAGAGGGGAGCTCCGGGAGCATCCTCGCGAGAGCCGAGGCTTCCATTGCTCCCATGGCTCCCCTATTGATATTCCCGCGGTGGGCGGGGCTTTTTCTCGGCCGCCTGTCGTTGGCAGGGAGCAGGCGCCCTGCGATTGGTGGTGGGTGGTGTCAAGTTGAGGGTCCGACACTGTGATTGGCTGAGCTCGTGGGATACGTCTCTGGGAGGAGGGAGGGTCAGGCTCTACGTCATGACGAAACGCTTTACGTAGGGCGCCGGTGACAACCTGAAGCTGCAATTGAGCTGAAGACTAAAGTTTTTTTTATCCTAATGGGACGTAGGCCGGATACAGCCACAGCAATTTAAAATTATAAATTATTTTTATATTAACAATAAAAATAAAATTAAATAAACTCTGGGCATCGCTTCAGAAGCATTTGAGAGGCAGTAAATATATTCAGAGGGAATGAATGAAATGGATATTTCTGGTTTAATCCTCAGGGTTTTGCACATGCTGTTTCCTCGCCTGGAACACTGTCCGCAGCTCTTTTCCTGGTTGATTTCTACCCAACTTTCAGACCTTAGATTGAAACCCCAGAGGAGCCTTTCCTCCCCAACCCCCAACAAGATGAAGTTCCTACAACAACACTGTTCTTTTTCTTGGAGCAATTACAGCTTTTGTTTATCTATTAGCGTGTTATTGGTTAATGAATTCATTTCTGTTTTTGTCATTAGCTCCATGAGGGCAGGAATTGTTTATCACAGTATCCCCAGGACCTACCCGTGACAACCATTAGTAGGTACCCAATAAATATTTGAGTGAATACATAAATATCATTTAATTGAACTGTGTGATCATGTAAATTAAAAGCCTCACATGGAACAGAAACCTTCAGAGTCAGCCTGCAAGCCTTAGGACAGGTTTTCTTCAGCACCAATTTAACCTCTCAAGCAGAGCAGAAGTGAGGAGAGAAGAGTGAAATTTAGCCCAATTTTGGAATTCTATTTATCCTGTAGATTGGATAATTAAATCAGTAGAATTGGTTGGAAATAATGTGGAAAATAGGAAATTTGAGGACATCACTTTGGGCAAGTCATGTCTTACTCAAGGCCTCAGTTTCCTCACCTGAACCATTAGGATGTTTTCCCTTCCTTCTCTGACATTCTGGCATCTGAAATGATTTAGACCAGTGGATTACCATTCAGGGTGCCCATCAGAATCACATGGGAGATTTTTCAAACTATTCATAATAGCCCCATCAGGATCTTGGGAAAAGATGTTGGGGCATGCATATTCTAAAGCAATCCTCTGATCTAGTCCTTCTGTTGAGGCACTTGTAAACTTCCACCAGTCCTCTGCTTTACAAAATCACTCAACTCTGTCAGATATTTCAGCACTGAAGTTGCAAGCACTTTAGCTCTAGTCACGTTACTGTTCTTTTTCTGATCGGTAGTCAGACACGTTATCCATTGTGCAACTGGCCCCCACCCTGTTTTTTTTGGACTCATTTACTCATTTCGATTCATTATTAATTTCCAATTTATTCAATAAAAATAACAATTGATGAAAAAATCAATATCGGTAAACATGTATCAATCTGGGAAGGCTTCCTGGAGGAGGTGACATTCCAAATAGAGTTATTTTTTATGCACAAGGGACGGGGGAAAGATTGGGGAAGAATGTGCATGAGAGGAATAATGTTAGCAAAATCCGTAGGCAACAGGGACCATGGGTTATAGAAGACGAAGAGAGCCGAAGTTAGATAAGGTGATGGGGCCAAATTATACAAGCTTTGTAGTCCATGTTAAGAAATTGGGAGAGTATGCTAAGGCCAGTAGATGGACTTTAAACAGGGGACTGATGTGATCTGAATTGTGTTATAGAAGCATCATCCTGGCTGCCTTGTAGAAGATGAATTGGAGGAGAGAACCTGAAGGTGGGCACACTAGAGAGGAGGGTGGTGGAATGGTCTGATCAGGGCAGAAGACAGTTGGGGTAGTGGAAAGGAGTTATAAGTGATAGCCTGATGTCTGACTTGGGCAACTGAATGGATGAACACGGGGCCGGACGCGATGGTGGTGGGAGACCACAGAAGAATTGGGTATAGCTGAGATTACCGAACAGGTATCCGAAGATTTGTAAACCCAGCCTCTGGAGTTCTACCTGCCCCTTCGCCTCCCCAATCTCTGCAAAAAGGTGTTAAGCGCCTTTCCTAAGACGGCAGGCCCACCTCCGGGACTCGAGGGGTCGCTGCAGCCGCCACAGCCCCTCTAGGTTCTCCCTGGTCCACTCACTGGGCTAGGCGGCCGCTCCATCCGCAGGCGGAGTGCGCGTGCGCCCCCTGGCCGGCAGGGGGCGCGCGTGCGCAGACGGGGATGAGGCGCGCGGGGGTTGGCGGCGCCCGGAAGCCTGTCGCTTGCGCGGTCCCTCCGGTTCTCTGAGTCCGTGCGGGAGGCCCGACGGCGGGAGGCAGCATGTCGGTAGCGGGGCTGAAGAAGCAGTTCTACAAGGCGAGCCAGGTGAGCGGAGGCCGAGGCATTTTTTTAAAGAAAACAAACGAAAAAACCTTTTCAGTGGGCCCGGTACAAAGTTGAAAGGGTAGAGTGAAAAGTCAGTTTCCCACTTCAGTCCCTCAGGCATCCAGTCCCTCTCTCCAGAGACAGGGACTGTCACCAATTACCAAAGAGAAGGGTATGCCTGTCCTTTAAAAACACACACGTAGCGGTAACATCATCTACACAGAACCGTGTAATTGATGTTTTTCATTAAATGTGTCTCGGAGATCGCACTAGAGCTAGAATTCTCCACCTTGGGTCATTCTCTGTTGTTGTGGCCCTCCTGGGCACAGTGGGGCGTTGAGCAGCATCCCTGGCCCCTAACCAGTCGATACCAGGAGCTCCCCCCACCGACCACGGATGTCTCCGGATGCTGCTAAATGTCCTTAGGGGAAAACCCCTCTCCCTTCCCCCTCCCCCAGAGCTACACCTAGAGCCTCTTGTATCTTTTTAATGGGTATGTGGCATTCCGTTCCATGAAGTCTGTCATAATTTATTTAATTAGTTGTCCATCGATGGATGTTTAGGTTGTTTCCAGTAGTTTTCTGCTGCAAACGATACTATCGTGAATAGCCAGTGAATATCTCTGCTCACAGGTGGGATTGGATTTAAAGGATAAGTTTCCAGAAGTGGAATGCAGAATCCAAGAATATAAGTGTTCTACTTTGACAGATAGAATAGGTGTTTTGGAAAGTCCAGGCCCCATTGCTCACGAGTCTGGTGAAAGCTGAGTGGATCCACTCTTCAGAAAACTGGGCGAATGCAAAATTCAGTTTATAATTTCAGATCCAAGAAGTCCCAGATCCCTTGATCCTATGAGAACCTTAGATCTGGAGTTTGTGTGGATAGACTCCAGGAAGGAGCAAGCAACAGTCATAGGAGTTGTTTGGCCTGCGCTGGCGAACCAGACTCTGCCCACAATTTGGAGAGGTCCAGTGGGAGGGAAGAGAGATGAGTCCCCAGTAATACACAGCTGGGACCTTTTGCCCTTTGAGGGGGAAAACTAATGACCCTAGTAGTTGTCTAGGGCTAAAGATATTTGGGGTCTATCTCTAGACTCCAGGCCAAACCCTGGAGGAAGAGAGGTTTAATCCAGAGGGATTCTAGGATTGTTGCTGAGAGTACAGCCCTTTGCCCCAGCAGGATGGAATTAAGCGAGCTGGCCCTGGGTTAGACCTTGCCCAGCAGGCCTCAGACCCCACCCCCGCACACTTGACCAGAGCACCTTGGAGGGCTGCTCACTATCTTGGGCCCTGATGTAGCCCCTCTCGCAGGAACTGTGGGTCTCGGAAGAATTCCTGGGCCACTTTGTTCCTTCATATAGACAGGTCTCTGGAAGCCCTCCGCGCCCCGCCCCCAGCCATGAGGGCCCGTGCTGGTGGCCCATGCTGTCCCCAGCAGATACGCTCTGCCGGAGGAACTAGCTGGGCCTCAGGCCATCCACCGGAGCCTTTCGTCTCGGGGAAAGAAGGTTGGCCTGCATTCAGACCTGTGGGGAGTGCTTGGAAATCTGGAAAGCTCAGAGCAGTGCAAGCTGGTGGTGCGGATCACTTTATTATCTCGATATTCTGAGGCCCAGTCCCAAAGAATTGCTGCGACACGTCGTCCTCTGAGAGCTGTCGTCTTGGCCTCCTGACCGATTCCATGTTGAGTTGTCCTCTCAAGGATCACCCTGGCTGTGTTCCATTCCCTTCTGCAATAGTTTCCATAGACCTCTGCTGTTTATCTGGATGTGTCCACCTCTTTGTGTATTACTTCTCTTCTCTTTTTTTTTTATAAATTTATTTATTTATTTATGTGGCTGCGTTGGGTCTTCGTTGCTGTGCGTGGGCTCTCTAGTTGCGGCGAGCGGGGGCTACTCTTAGTTTGCAGTGCACAGGCTTCTCATTGCGGTGGCTTCTCTTGTTGTGGAGCACGGGCTCTAGGCATGCGGGCCTCAGTAGTTGAGGCTCACGGGCTGTAGAGTGCAGGATCAGTAGTTGTGGCACAAGGGCTTAGTTGCTCTGTGGTATGTGGAATCTTCCCGGACCAGGGCTCGAACCCGTGTTCCCTGCATTGGCAGGCAGATTCTTAACTGCTCTGCCATCAGGGAAGCCCTGTGTTTCTTTTCTTGATCTTACGAACACCTCTTTCAAGTAGGGTCGTCTGTGTCAGGTAACATTCTTGTTAAGTCGTAATAATATATATTGAGTTTTCACTGCGTGAACAGGTGATACTCTTTAAACCAGTCGGTCTCAATTGGTCTCACTTGTCTGGCCTAAGGTAAACACTGTCCCCTTTTTACACAAAAGGATTTGGGGGCATTTGTCTTCCTGTAGGACAGTAGTTCTCAACCAGGGCCAGTTCTACCCTCCAGAGGACATTGGCAATGTCTGGAGGCATCTTGGGTTGTCACAACATGGTGGTAATTAATTATATTACAGCGCACTGGGTGGCCCTGCACAACCAAGAGTCACCCGGCTCCGACGTCAGCGGTGCTGAGGTTGAGAAACACTGTTTTATGGTTTGAGAAAAGTGAGGATAATTTTACCCAAACAGAAGAACAACAAAAAATCCTTCCTGGGCATTATTCTGGCAGCTGCCTGCTTTTTCTCATTCTCGAAATGCAGATAACCACATATACGCAGATGGACATGTGCGTAAAATTCAGCATCCAGACACCAAGTCTCCCCCTCCCAAGTCCTCAGGAAAACCCCAGAGTGTTTTTTGGCATCTGGCATTTTTAAGAAGGTACAAGCTTGCATTGGTGCCTCTCAATTAGGGGCAACTAACCCTCCCCTCTCCCACCCTGTGCACCACCCAAGGGACATTTGGCAACGTCCGAGACAGTGGCACGCCTTGGGGAGAGGGTGCTACTGGCACCGAGTAGGTAATGGCTGGGGATGGTTGTTAAGCATCCTACAACATACAGGACAGTCTTCTACACGACAAAGAATTATCTGGCCCCACATAAGAGAAGCGCCAACGTTTCTGTAGCAAGAAACCCTACTTTGAAACGGGTTCTTGATTTCCAAGGCTTGTAAGAGCATCATTTCTAAATTGAGAAATAGAAGCCAGGTGGATGTGTGAGAGAGAGCTGGGAATAGAGAAGCTGGGTTTCTCGAAGGTGAGGCTGTGATGTGAATGAAAAGTTTCTACCTCCTTGGTGACACTGGTGACAAATCAGGTCCCAGTGTCTGGCAGTATACTGGCAAATTCCACACCAGTTCATCTCTGGTGAAAACTTTCAGGTCTCTAATAAAAGCGGTTTGAGCTTGAGCGGGAAGTTTGTGGGTTTTTACTTCTTAATAGGAACTGGTCACCTGAGCTGAGGAAAGTTGAATGTATGGAGTGAAGCAGCCAAAGAAATGGGCGTCTGTCTCAGGCCCGTGGTTTTGGTCCCCTCCGGCCTCGCCGTGTAATGCCACTCCATAGCCCTCTGGTACTCATGCACACCTAGAATCTGGGGAGATGCTTTTATGAGCCTTTCTGAGGAACTGAGGTGGGTAGAGGAACCCAGTAGCGAGATCTAGGCTCAAAAGTTCACTTGTCATTGTGGTGTGTTTGGGTGACATTAATTTCCAGGCCTAACCTTCTGACTGGTTTCCTGATAATTCTTGTGGCTGGGCTGTGTGGAGATTTGAGAGTGTAACTAGGGATAGATCTGGCAGCTGCCTGGAATGCTGGCCTGATTTTTTTTTTTTTTTTTTGCCTGAAAGGAGGGAGAGAGTTTAAACTGAAAGATTGGTTCCGTCCGAGCTAGGAGGGAAATTCATGACCGTCATATCCCGTAGCTTTGACGTTTGTTAGATACTCACTAGGCTCCGGGTTTGTGTCTAGGAGGAAAGATCGAGCTTCCTGGGAAAGGCATGGGGTGGGGGTATGACGGGGGGCCCAGGACCCCAACGTGTTGGAGTAAGCAGTAGCCGGGGGAATGTCCGATGTCCCCAGATACTGCCTGCTCTGACCTTTTGTTTTTTTTTTTTGGCTGCATCAGGTCTTAGTTGTGGCACACGGGGTCATCATTGAGGCGTGCAGGATCTTCCACTGCGGCGCGGGCTCCTCTCTAGTGTGGCATGTGGGCTTTCTCCCTCTAGTTGTGGCACGAGGGCTCCAGAGCACGTGGGCTCTGTAGTTGCGGCACGCCGGCTCTCTCACTGAAGCACGCGAGCTCAGTAGTTCTGGTGCACGGGCTTGGTTGTCCCGTGGCACGTCTTAGTTCCCCAACCAGGGATCGAACCTGTGTCCCCTGCATTGGAAGGAGAATTCTTTACCACTGGACCACCAGGGAAGTCCCTCTGACCTATTTTTTAAACTTCATTTTATGGGATCATGCTTTTGATTTCCCAGTAAAGTTCTTGGCCTGCTAAGTAGTGGACATGGAGTGATCTTAGGATACAAAAATCTGGAATTTGTAACCCCTTAGTCTCAGCACGAATCAAAGTGTGGAACCTGTGAGCTGGGAGCGACAGGTGTCAGGCGAGGTCTGGGGGTGGGGGTGGTCCCTGGCCCAGACCCTTGAGCTGAGCAGCTGCAGGCTGACCTCCGGAAGACCTTCTGCCTCGGGACAGCAGACCTGGGAAGGGCCTTTGGCCATTGCCATGTCCACGTGTGATGGGAACTGGGTTAAGTCCACTCTTACAGGAAGCCACTCTGCTGACTCATTTTGTAGGAAGACCCTTGACCTAGTGGTGTCCCTGTGGGACTTGGACAGAGATGATCCTGTCCTGCTCCATTAGTATTCCGTCCCCAGCTTGCTGGGTGGAGTAACCAGCCCTGTGTTTTAGGCTGAACTGTGGAGCTACAGAAGAGATTTGAGACTGCCCTTCCCGAAGGGAGCCAAGGGGCCTCTTTAAACTCCACCACTTCCCAGTCCTGTCTGTAAAACCAGGTTAACCCGACCTCCTGGGCAGGACCCGCTGTTTGCAATCAGGGAGGCGCCCTGTAACCAAGCAGCATCCTGCATACTCTTGTTATTAACATACCAGGACCAAGGGGTCATCATATTCTGTTTCTGCTGCCCGTGACTGCGGTACATCAGACCTAAAGTTCACCTCTGACTCAGAATCCTGTGTGTAGTAAAGAGCAGTTCATCAAAGAGGTCCCGTGGGAGCTAATCGCCCTGCTTATCTGGGTATGTTTTGAGGCAAAGCTGTAGGATACTTAATTATATTCCGTGTGCCACTTAATAACAGCCTCTGTTTGGTTTCAGAAATTGGAGGCTGTCACAGTTTTGCGACCCCAGAACTGTCACTGACTTAGCAAGTGAAGTAAGGAAATGGTGCTGTTTACCCACCCACCACCCATCCACCCAGCCTCCCTCCGGAGCCAACATCCAAGCAAGCACTTAGTGCCTTCGGGGGCCTGAGCTCTCCGCCCGCCCGTCAAGTGTCCATCTGAGCATCTCTTTGCTTCTTTCCTCAGAGGACAAACTGACAGGCTTTGACCGGGCCCCTCAGGCCTGCCATTTGCCTCTGGTGTGCGTGTCCCATGGCCTTTGACCCTGGGATGTGGGCCACAGTTAGCTCTGCCCTGGCCTCTGTCTCAGCCCTCTCTACTTTGTTGCCAGTATTTTGAAACGGATCCAATCTGGGGAAAGTTAGTTTTTGATTTGGGGCGTGCAGCCAACTTCTTCGGTAGGATTTCAGAGGCATCTGCACGTTCTGACACTGCGGGGCTGCCGCGGGCCGCGGAGGGGCAGAGGAAAGTCAGATTGTCTTCTGTTTCTGGTTTTCGAGGTCATGGCGGGGGGTGGGGTGAGGTTTCTGAGGTTTGAGGAGGGTTTGATGATGGAGCCTTCCAGCCACTGGAGGGGTGAGCAGGCCCGTGGAGGCATCTTTACCCCCTGTGCTCAAACCCTCCTGGCTTTTAAGTGCCTGGGGAAGTATCAGGGCCGATTTTTTCTGGTTCTTTTTTAAAGCTGTCCCTGGAAAGCTGAGGAAGGATGTATCAGACTGTGGAGCAGCCGGTTCCTCTCTTCTCCCCTCCTCTCTGCACCCGCCTCCTTCCTCCTCCTCTTCTCCTTCTTTCTCTTCCCCACCCCCC